>NC_136524.1:1390106-1422606 GCF_053919585.1 Euprymna scolopes
TTTAACTGAGAAAAAAAATTAGGGCTTGAATTACATTTTTCGAGGAGTTATAAGCTTCGAAAGATAGCGGGTGGAATTATTCAATAGTTTTCACGAAATTTCTGACACTGCTAACGATGCAACAACCTTTGTATTAGTTTTGCTTTTATTATACGAAAAATGCAAGTCTACACGCGCCGATCGGAAAATGTTGAATATTTAGCTTTTGAAAGTCGGGCAAATTAAATACACATGCAATCCCCGTTCGTAACTTGTAGATATTATGATTTCGACATGATATAAAAAGTTTTAAAAATGAGCGACGGCCTCGAGAAGCTGCCAGAAAAAAAAAAATGCTTTTGCGGACAAACACAAAAAGCGAACATACACACATACATACATACACACATTTTCGCTTTTATATATATAGACTAGCGGGGCTACCCGGCGTTGCCCAGGTGTTTCGAGGTGTGTGTAGGGGTTGGGGGGGGGGTAAACTACAGACCGAAGTATTAACCGATTTACAACTTCTTCAAAAAATCGGAAAAACATAAACCAAAAAAAAAACGTATGAAAAAAAAAATGAACGAAAAAAACCAAAAAAAAAACCAGCATAAATAAACCCGTTTAATAGAAAAGAGGCCAGCCTTTTTCCTCTTGTTCTTGGCCTTCGGGCCGGGATCAAAGTGTAGTATCTGTTTTTACCCGTCAATAAAAAAATGTTTTAAAAACTGGGAGTTAAGTAGGACGTCCCCCAATATGAAAGGGTGAATGCGGTATTATGGTGAAAGAAGATACTAGCTGGGAGAAACTTTATATTTTGCTTAGTTCTGGAGTGACAAGGATGACCAACGACCCCCAAAATCTCCCCTTTTGAGTTGGCCATGTGCCTAAGTTTTTTGTTCATCATTGATTTTGACTGTATTTTTAACATGAATAAAAGATTTAATATCTCAAAGTGTAGTATCTGTTCCGGCAGATGCTGCAAGCTATGACTAGCAAAGACCATATGTGGGGGTAACCCCACATATCTGACCTTGGTCACTGAAGGGGCAACCCTTCATACCAACAGTTTCTAATCCAGCTCCCATTTCCCACCTCTCGGGAGCTGGTCCCGCCTTTCCCTCCCCCCATCTCCACATTAAAAAACGGCCTTGTGCCTAATTTGCTCAGTGGGGAAACAAATAAATACTCTTGGCCTTCAGGCCAGGATCAAAGTGTAGTATCTGTTCGGCAGATACGGCACTTAAGATAATTTGTACCAGTCAATGGAGGGAAACCCCTATATACTGAGACAATTATTATTTGTGGTAACCAGAGTGCTCCCTTTTTGCCTACTTTTAGGGGAGCTGGTTTTTACCCCACATTAAAAACGGCCTTGTGCCAACTTTGCTTTGGTGGGAAAGCAAATAAATACATTAAATAAATAGAAAAGAGGCTTGCCTTTTTCCGTTGTTCTTGGCGTTCAGGTCGGGATCAAAGTATAGTATCTGTCCCGGCAGATACTGCAAGCAAAGACCATATGTGGGGGCAACCCCACATATAAGACCTTGTTCAATGTAACGGCAACCCTTCATACCAATTGTCACTATCCAGCTCCCCTACTCCCCGGGCAGCTGGTCCCCATTTCCTCTTCACTCCTCACATTAAAAATCAGCCTTGTGCCTAATTTGCTCGGTGGGGGAGCAAATAAATACCTTGCCTTTTTTCTGTTGTTCTTGGCCTTCGGGCCGGGATTGTTATCTTTTTTTGTTTTTACACGTCAATAAAAAATATTTAAAAAACTGGGAGTTAAGAAGGACGTCCCCCAATATGAAAGGGTGAATGCGGTATTATGGTGAAAGAAGATACTAGCTGGGAGAAACTTTTGATTTTGTTTAGTTATGGAGTGACAAGGATGGTCAACGACCCCCACAATCCCCCCTTTTGAGTTGACCATGTGCCTAAGATTTTTGTTCATCGTTGATTTTGACTGTATTTTTAACATGAATAAAAGACTTAATATCTCAAAGTGTAGTATCTGTTCTGCAGATGCTGCACTTCAGATAATTTGTACCAGTCAATGGAGGGGGAACCCTCTATACTGGGACAATTATTATTTTTGGTAACCAGAGTGCCCCCTTTTTGCCTACTTTTTTTTTTTTTACATAGGCATCACCACATTATCAAGGCCAAGAGGCCACTCAAGGATAAGGGTTAAAGAGTGTACAGTAGAAATTGGACAATATAGTAATCATTAGTAATGAAAATTTGGTAAATTTGATAACTTATATGGAACGGCTCATCAAGAACTTGTTTACGTTAGACTTGAAGACAACCATATTGTAGTCAGCCGGAAAGCAGGAAAACGGAAGACAATTCCACAGGCGTGCAGTTCTAAGAAAGAAGCTTTGTTCATGGAATTTACATTTAGGTTTAGGCACAGATAAAGAGTGGGGGGAATTATTGATAGTGTTTACAGCTAGACGAGTGTTTCTTGTGAAAGTTTGGCGAGGGGGGACCATAGATTGAAGCTCAGTCGAACACTTTCCATGAAAATAACGATACATCAGAGACAAACTCGCAACATCTCTTCTGTGAGATAGAGGTTGCAAGGAAGAGAAAAGGACATCTCCTACGAGGCTACGAAGTCTATTTTGAACTCTATCAAGGCAGGACAAGTCCTTTCTAGCAGCTCCTGCCCAGATGTGCCAACAGTATTCCATCCTTGGACGTACCTGGCTCTTATATAGATAGAGAATAGCATCAGCAGTGAGATATCATCAAGAACTTATTTACTTTAGACTTGAACACAACCATATTGTAGTCAGCCGGAAAGCAGGAAAACGGAAGACAATTCCACAGGAGAGCAGTTCTAAGAAAGAAGCTTTGTTCATGGAATCTACGTTTAGGTTTAGGCACAGATAAAGAGTGGGGGGAATTATTGATAGTGTTTACAGCTAGACGAGTGTTTCTTGTGAAAGTTTGGCGAGGGGGGACCATAGATTGAAGCTCAGTCGAACACTTTCCATGAAAATAATGATACATCAGAGACAAACTCGCAACATCTCTTCTGTGAGATAGAGGTTGCAAGGAAGAGAAAAGGACATCTCATACGAGGCTACAAAGTCTATTTTGAACTCTATCAAGGCAGGACAAGTCCTTTCTAGCAGCTCCTGCCCAGATGTGGCAACAGTATTCCATCCTTGGACGTACCTGGCTCTTATATAGATAGAGAATAGCATCAGCAGTGAGATATCATCAAGAACTTATTTACATTAGACTTGAAGACAACCATATTGTAGTCAGCCGGAAAGCAGGAAAACGGAAGACAATTCCACAGGCGTGCAGTTCTAAGAAAGAAGCTTTGTTCATGGAATCTACGTTCAGGTTTAGGCACAGATAAAGAGTGAGGGGAATTATTGATAGTGTTTACAGCTAGACGAGTGTTTCTTGTGAAAGTTTGGCGAGGGGAGACCATAGATTGAAGCTCATTCGAACACTTTCCATGAAAATAACGATACATCAGAGACAAACTCGCAACATCTCTTCTGTGAGATAGAGGTTGCAAGGAAGAGAAAAGGACATCTCCTACGAGGCTACGAAGTCTATTTTGAACTCTATCAAGGCAGGACAAGTCCTTTCTAGCAGCTCCTGCCCAGATGTGGCAACAGTATTCCATCCTTGGACGTACCTGGCTCTTATATAGATAGAGAATAGCATCAGCAGTGAGATATCATCAAGAACTTATTTACATTAGACTTGAAGACAACCATATTGTAGTCAGCTGGAAAGCAGGAAAACGGAAGACAATTCCACAGGCGTGCAGTTCTAAGAAAGAAGCTTTGTTCATGGAATCTACGTTTAGGTTTAGGCACAGATAAAGAGTGGGGGGAATTATTGATAGTGTTTACAGCTAGACGAGTGTTTCTTGTGAAAGTTTGGCGAGGGGGGACCATAGATTGAAGCTCATTCGAACACTTACCATGAAAATAACGATACATCAGAGACAAACTCGCAACATCTCTTCTGTGAGATAAAGGTTGCAAGGAAGAGAAAAGGACATCTCCTACGAGGCTACGAAGTCTATTTTGAACTCTATCAAGGCAGGACAAGTCCTTTCTAGCAGCTCCTGCCCAGATGTGGCAACAGTATTCCATCCTTGGACGTACCTGGCTCTTATATAGATAGAGAATAGCATCAGCAGTGAGATATCATCAAGAACTTATTTACATTAGACTTGAAGACAACCATATTGTAGTCAGCCGGAAAGCAGGAAAACGGAAGACAATTCCACAGGCGTGCAGTTCTAAGAAAGAAGCTTTGTTCATGGAATCTACGTTTAGGTTTAGGCACAGATAAAGAGTGGGGGGAATTATTGATAGTGTTTACAGCTAGACGAGTGTTTCTTGTGAAAGTTTGGCGAGGGGGGACCATAGATTGAAGCTCAGTCGAACACTTTCCATGAAAATAACGATACATCAGAGACAAACTCGCAACATCTCTTCTGTGAGATAGAGGGTGCAAGGAAGAGAAAAGGACATCTCCTACGAGGCTACGAAGTCTATTTTGAACTCTGATAATTTGTACCAGTCATAGAAAGTAAAAATGACATATGAGACTACCGCATTTGTAAGTCAGAAATGGGGGTTTGTTTTACTGTACACATAGATTCGAAAACGTTGTCACAAAACAAATATATAACAAATAAACGGTGTCAAAGGCAAGATAAGTTATGTTATATATTCGTTCTTCATTGAAGTTATCCTATAGGGGTACCAAATTGAGCTTTCGTTACATTTGAATATGTTATATAGAGTTCTTCATTTAGGGGCACATTTTATGTTTTCTATATAACATAAGAAAGATTCCGTGTGATTGTCTCTAATATAAATGGTTGTGTGTTTGATTATCATAAAGGGAATCGTGTGTGTGACATGTAATTTCTGAACCTACCTCTGTTTCTCGCTGTTGAACCATCTGGAAATTTCTCATCCTGGAGGGAGACTTGATACCTGTTTGACGAAGATTTATCACTCCAAGACGATGAAATGGTTTTATAGTTTTTATTTCACTTTCCCCAGAGGTCCTGCAGCAGGTGTAAAGTGAAATCTGCTTGTGTGGTTCTTCTTCACACACGTCAGCGTTCGTCTCCCCCCTCCCCAGTTAAGAGGGGGGAGACCACGGAAAACGTCCGTCTTCTTCAAAGCTCAAATCAAATCTCTCAGATCTAGCCAACCACGTCACACATACGTAATTTGGTCAGCTGACCTTTGGTTCTGGTAAACGTGTCTACCTCCACGTTTACTCACCTCTCTCTCTCTCTCTCCATCTCCCTCTCTCCTTCTCTATTCTCTTATAGAGACACAGAGAGAGAAAATAGAAAGTGTAAGAAAGCCAGAGAGGGGGGGAGAGATGCTCGTTAACAGTTATTTTGCTACCTAACTGGATAAGTTTTTAGTGTTTATATTTAATGTAACCTGTTTATTCAGCTCGAAAAACATACAGTGTTTACCGATGTATTGGAAAATTCAAAATGGTAGCCGACTCTCTCTTTGAGGCGGTAAGTTTGGTAAAATGAGTTATAAATAAAGAACCAGACAAAATACTGTTAGAAACTCGCTCAATATATGTTACCGTGACATAGGCTGGCATATATTCGGCGGGTTGATGTTAATTTTTTTGTTGAGTAAAAGATTTAATATCTCAAAGTGTAGTATCTGTTCTGCAAATGCCGCACTTAAGATAATTCGTGCCAGTCAATGGAGGGGAAACCCTCTATACTGGGACAATTATTATTTTTGGTAACCAGAGTGCCCCCTTTTTGCCTACATTTAGGGGTGCTGGTTTTTACCCCACATTAAAAACGGCCTTGTGCTTAATTTGCTTTGGTGGGGGAGCAAATAAATACCTTGCCTTTTTTCTGTTGTTCTTGGCCTTTTGGTAAAGATCAAAGTGTAGTATCTGTTCTTCAGATGCTGCATTTAAGATAATTCGTGCCAGTCAATGGAGGGGAAACCCTCTATACTGGGACAATTATTATTTTTGGTAACCAGAGTGCCCCCCTTTTTGCCTACATTTAGGGGTGCTGGTATTAACCCTCACATTAAAAACGGCCTTGTGCTTAATTTGCTTTGGTGGGGGAGCAAATAAATACCTTGCCTTTTTTCTGTTGTTCTTGGCCTTTTGGTAAAGATCAAAGTGTAGTATCTGTTCTTCAGATGCTGCACTTAAGATAATTTGTACCAGTCAATGGAGGGGAAACCCTCTATACTGGGACAATTATTATTTTTGGTAACCAGAGTGCCCCCTTTTTGCCTACTTTTAGGGGAGCTGGTTTTTACCTCACATTAAAAACGGCCTTGTGCCTAATTTGCTCAGTGGGGGAGCAAATAAATACCATCTGTTCTTCAGATGCTGCATTTAAGATAATTTGTACCAGTCAATGGAGGGGAAACCCTCTATACTGGGACAATTATTATTTTTGGTAACCAGAGTGCCCCCTTTTTGCCTACTTTTAGGGGAGCTGGATTTTACCTCACATTAAAAACGGCCTTGTGCCTAATTTGCTCAGTGGGGGAGCAAATAAACACCATCTGTTCTTCAGATGCTGCATTTAAGATAATTTGTACCAGTCAATGGAGGGGAAACCCTCTATACTGGGACAATTATTATTTTTGGTAACCAGAGTGCCCCCTTTTTGCCTACTTTTAGGGGAGCTGGTTTTTACCCCACATTAAAAACGGCCTCGTGCCTAATTTGCTTTCGTGGGAAAGTAAATAAATACAATAAATATCATAAATAACCCCGTTTAAATATTAAGAGTTTAAAAATAGAAAAATAAAAAAAATTATCTGATACCTCGGATCGAACCTGCAATCTTCAGATATGGACGCTGCAACTTTAACCATTATGCCATGACCACTGGGCAAATGGAAATCGGTTTTTTATAATATTTATACGAATCTAAGTCTTTTGCCACCTCTCCCTGTAGAAAAGCGTCCAGCTGGGGGTTGAAGAATGAATTTTTTTAACCAATTTTTCGATATTTGTTGTCCAAAGGTTTGAGCTTCAAAATGATATCTACCTGATGAAAATCTGTCGCCTAAGTGGAAAGTTTTTGCGAGACCTACAAACACGTATTTTGCCTTTTATATATATACTAGCAGGTGTAACCGGCGTTGTGCGGGTGTTCGGAGGTGTGTGTGTGCTCGGGCCGGAGAGGGGTGGGGGTGGGGTGTGTATATCGAAACAAAAATCCGTGTCGCCTATGTGGAAAGTTTTTGCGAGACCTACAAACACGTATTTTGCCTTTTATATGTACTAGCGGGCGTAACCGGCGTTGCGCGGGTGTTTGGAGGTGTGTGTGTGCTCGGGCCGGAGAGGGGTGGGGGTGGGGCGTATATCAAAACAAAAAATCCGTCGCCTATGTGGAAAGTTTTTGCGAGACCTACAAACATGTATTTTGCCTTTTATATGTACTAGCGGACGTAGCCGGCGTTGCGCGGGTGTTTGGAGGTGTGTGTGTGCTCGGGCCGGAGAGGGGTGGGGGTGGGGCGTATATCGAAACAAAAAATCCGTCGCCTATGTGGAAAGTTCTTGCGAGACCTACAAACACGTATTTTGCCTTTTATATATATACTAGCAGGTGTAACCGGCGTTGCGCGGGTGTTCGGAGGTGTGTGTGTGCTCGGGCCGGAGAGGGGTGGGGGTGGGGGTGTATATCGAAACAAAAATCCGTGTCGCCTATGTGGAAAGTTTTTGCGAGACCTACAAACACATATTTTGCCTTTTATATATACTAGCAGGTGTAACCGGCGTTGCGCAGGTGTTCGGAGGTGTGTGTGTGTGCTCGGGCCGGAGAGGGGGGAGGGTGCGTGTATCAAAACAAAAAATCCGTCGCCTATGCGGAAAGTTTTTGCGAGACCTACAAACACGTATTTTGCCTTTTATATATACTAGCGGGTGTACCCGACGTTGCCCGGGTGTTTGGAGGTATGTGTGTGTGTTACAGACAAAATACTGTTAGAAATTCGCTCAATATATGTTACCGTGACATAACTTGACATATAATCGATGGTTTTTTTAATAGTATTTTGTCTAGTTTATTATTTATAACACCTTTTCCCGAACTTACCGTGTTAAAGAGAGAGTCGGCCGCCATTTTGAATTTTCCAATACATCGGTAAACACTGTATGTTTTTCGAGCTGAATAAACATGTTAAATTGAATAAAAACACGAAAATTATATCCAGTTTGGTAGAAAAGTAATTTATCTTGCCTTTGATAACATTTATTTGTTTATATATTTGTTTTTTGACAACTTTTTCGAATCTATGTGTACAGTAATACAAACCCAAATCTGTTTATCTTATTAATTTTTAGCAATTTTTAGCTTGTTTTATAGAGAAAACAGCGTTTTTTTTTTTGCTTTTTTTTTTTTTTTAAATATCTGGTGTATGATAAGCTAAAAAAAAAAGGTCAATATTTTTTAAATTTGACTCCTACTATGAGCCCTTAAAATTTATTGTTTTGGGCTCAACTTTAGTGATTAAGTTAGATCCATGTACAAGGAACGGTAGATATCTCACTGCTGATGCTATTCTCTATCTATATAAGAGCCAGGTACGTCCAAGGATGGAATACTGTTGGCACATTTGGGCAGGAGCTGCTAGTGGAACTCGTTGCCGCTTGCCTGTTTCCCACCTGACTGCAACTTGGACGTCTCCAAGTCCAACATAAACAAACTACTTAAGCAAGACACTCTATCAAACCCCCAATACAAATGATTACTACAATACTATCTCATTGATTACTGTACACGCAATAACCCTTATCCCTGAGTGGCATTCGGGCCTTGATAAGTGGTGACCTCCATGTAAAAAAAAAAAATATTAAAAATTTACTTAAATGAATCTCCAAACTGTATAACGACGTTTTTTTCGATTTTGACCCTTTTCAGACCCTAAAAAATATTTAAACCGTATAAAGACCTATATAATAATGCAGTCTATAAAAAAAATCAAATTATTTGAGGCCTCTAGCGCCCCTCTGTGAATGTTTGTTTCTATGGCCCCCCCCCTCGCCAAACTTTCACAAGAAACACTCGTCTAGCTGTAAACACTATCAATAATTCCCCCCACTCTTTATCTGTGCCTAAACCTAAACGTAGATTCCATAAACAAAGCTTCTTTCTTAGAACTGCACGCCTGTGGAATTGTCTTCCGTTTTCCTGCTTTCCGGCTGACTACAATATGGTTGTCTTCAAGTCTAATGTAAATAAGTTCTTGATGATATCTCACTGCTGATGCTATTCTCTATCTATATAAGAGCCAGGTACGTCCAAGGATGGAATACTGTTGGCACATCTGGGCAGGAGCTGCTAGAAAGGACTTGTCCTGCCTTGATAGAGTTCAAAATAGACTTCGTAGCCTCGTAGGAGATGTCCTTTTCTCTTCCTTGCAACCTCTTTCTCACAGAAGAGATGTTGCGAGTTTGTCTCTGATGTATCGTTATTTTCATGGAAAGTGTTCAACTGAGCTTCAATCTATGGTCCCCCCTCGCCAAACTTTCACAAGAAACACTCGTCTAGCTGTAAACACTATCAATAATTCCCCCCACTCTTTATCTGTGCCTAAACCTAAACGTAGATTCCATGAACAAAGCTTCTTTCTTAGAACTGCACGCCTGTGGAATTGTCTTCCGTTTTCCTGCTTTCCGGCTGACTACAATATGGTGTTCTTCAAGTCTAATGTAAATAAGTTCTTGATGATATCTCACTGCTGATGCAATTCTCTATCTATATAAGAGCCAGGTACGTCCAAGGATGGAATACTGTTGGCACATCTGGGCAGGAGCTGCTAGAAAGGACTTGTCCTGCCTTGATAGAGTTCAAAATAGACTTCGTAGCCTCGTAGGAGATGTCCTTTTCTCTTCCTTGCAACCTCTATCTCACAGAAGAGATGTTGCGAGTTTGTCTCTGATGTATCGTTATTTTCATAGAAAGTGTTCGACTGAGCTTCAATCTATGGTCCCCCCTCGCCTAACCTTCACAAGAAACACTCGTCTAGCTGTAAACACTATCAATAATTCCCCCCACTCTTTATCTGTGCCTAAACCTAAACGTAGATTCCATGAACAAAGCTTCTTTCTTAGAACTGCACGCCTGTGGAATTGTCTTCCGTTTTCCTGCTTTCCGGCTGACTACAATATGGTTGTCTTCAAGTCTAATGTAAATAAGTTCTTGATGATATCTCACTGCTGATGCTATTCTCTACCTATATAAGAGCCAGGTACGTCCAAGGATGGAATACTGTTGCCACATCTGGGCAGGAGCTGCTAGAAAGTACTTGTCCTGCCTTGATAGAGTTCAAAATAGACTTCGTAGCCTCGTAGGAGATGTCCTTTTCTCTTCCTTGCAACCTCTATCTCACAGAAGAGATGTTGCGAGTTTGTCTCTGATGTATCGTTATTTTCATAGAAAGTGTTCGACTGAGCTTCAATCTATGGTCCCCCCTCGCCTAACCTTCACAAGAAACACTCGTCTAGCTGTAAACACTATCAATAATTCCCCCCACTCTTTATCTGTGCCTAAACCTAAACGTAGATTCCATGAACAAAGCTTCTTTCTTAGAACTGCACGCCTGTGGAATTGTCTTCCGTTTTCCTGCTTTCCGGCTGACTACAATATGGTTGTCTTCAAGTCTAATGTAAATAAGTTCTTGATGATATCTCACTGCTGATGCTATTCTCTACCTATATAAGAGCCAGGTACGTCCAAGGATGGAATACTGTTGCCACATCTGGGCAGGAGCTGCTAGAAAGTACTTGTCCTGCCTTGATAGAGTTCAAAATAGACTTCGTAGCCTCGTAGGAGATGTCCTTTTCTCTTCCTTGCAACCTCTATCTCACAGAAGAGATGTTGCGAGTTTGTCTCTGATGTATCGTTATTTTCATAGAAAGTGTTCGACTGAGCTTCAATCTATGGTCCCCCCTCGCCAAACTTTCACAAGAAACACTCGTCTAGCTGTAAACACTATCAATAATTCCCCCCACTCTTTATCTGTGCCTAAACCTAAACGTAGATTCCATGAACAAAGCTTCTTTCTTAGAACTGCACGCCTGTGGAATTGTCTTCCGTCTGCCTGTTTCCCACCTGACTACAACTTGAACGTCTTCAAGTCCAATATAAACAAATTCCTGATTAATCGCCCCCCCTTAAATAAGACACTTTATCAAATCTCCAATACCAACTATTACTACGATATTATCCCATTGACTATTGTACACACAATAACCCTTATCCCCGAGTGGCTTCCAGGCCTTGATAATGTGGTGAGCCCCCATGTAAAAAAAAAAAAAAATGTATAAGCAATTGAAAAAAAAAATGGCATAAATAATACTGTTAAAATGTTAAAACTTTAAAAATCGCAAAAAAAAAAAAAAAAAAAAAAGACATCGCCCTTTCGAACGGTACCGGTTTCGACCCGGTCTGATGGCGCTGACAAACGTTTTATACATACATACATTTAAACACAGACAGGTGATATTTATATTATAGAAGATAACGCAATTATTTCCGCACGGCCCGTATAACACTGTCTACGTTCTATTACAAGCGAAAACTCAAATAAAATTACGCCAGCTTTCAAGTCAAGCGTTACAAAATCGACCCCACCCCAACATATCCCCTGGGCGCCTATCGTCCGTTCTTAATATCCCCGGGGGGTAGGGCTTAATAGATTTCTGCCTCATTGGCTTTTGATGCAAATGTCCGCCTTTGAGGCCGTAAAAGTTTTGACAAAGGCAATTTAGCGAGGGTGAGCTATTCTTCCGGTTTGCGTCGTTAACGATAAGATCTGGCTTAATTAGCCTATCGCAGCTTTTGTTATAAACTGCCGTTAGGCCGACCTTTAAAGGCATTTTGGAAGCAGCTGCGATTTGCTTATCGGGCGGTAGTGACGTCATTCCAAATAGTCCAGATATCAAGCCTTTAAAATATAATCTCCTAACAGGCCGCCCGACATTGTCAGGTCGTAAAAACGCTAAAATATGATTTCTTTTTTTTTTTTTTTTTTTTTTTTTTTTTACATAGGCAGAACAGCTTATCAAGGCCAAGAGACCATTCGAGGTTTAGGATTGAGCGTACAGTAGTCAATTGGACAATAAAGTAATTATTAGTAATAGAATATTAATTTATTTTTATTTCGGATTATTATTCTCATCTTTATGAGTTGTTGTACACCTGTGATAATATCAGCTCTTTATAGCGTTGAGCACTCTTAAAGGGTTGGATTCTCACTTAAAAATCTAAGATAACGTCTAAATTGCTCTATGTATGATAGAGCACTCTTAAAGAACTCACGTTAAATGTAGACATTCTTATTCTTTGAATATAGTAAACCTGTGATAATATTAGCTCTTTATAGTGTTGAGCACTCTTAAAGGGTTGGATTCTCACTTAAAAATCTAAGATAACGTCTAAATTGCTCTATGTATGATTGAGCGCTCTTAAAGAACTCTCGTGAATTGTAGACATTCTTATTCTTTGAATATAGTAAACCTGTGATAATATTAGCTCTTTATAGTGTTGAGCACTCTTAAAGGGTTGGATTCTCACTTAAAAATCTAAGATAACGTCTAAATTGCTCTATGTATGATTGAGCACTCTTAAAGAACTCACGTTAAATGTAGACATTCTTATTCTTTGAATATAGTAAACCTGTGATAATATTAGCTCTTTATAGTGTTGAGCACTCTTAAAGGGTTGGATTCTCACTTAAAAATCTAAGATAACGTCTAAATTGCTCTATGTATGATTGAGCACTGTTAAAGAACTCTCGTTAAATGTAGACATTCTTATTCTTTGAATATAGTAAACCTGTGATAATATTAGCTCTTTATAGTGTTGAGCACTTTTAAAGGGTTGGATTCTCACTTAAAAATCTAAGATAACGTCTAAATTGCTCTATGTATGATGGAGCACTCTTAAAGAACTCACGTGAAATGTAGACATTCTTATTCTTTGAATATAGTAAACCTGTGATAATATTAGCTCTTTATAGTGTTGAGCACTCTTAAAGGGTTGGATTCTCACTTAAAAATCTAAGATAACGTCTAAATTGCTCTATGTATGATGGAGCACTCTTAAAGAACTCTCGTTAAATGTAGACATTCTTATTCTTTGAATATAGTAAACCTGTGATAATATTAGCTCTTTATAGTATTGAGCACTCTTAAAGGGTTGGATTCTCACTTAAAAATCTAAGATAACGTCTAAATTGCTCTATGTATGAGTGAGCACTCTTAAAGAGCTCACGTGAAATGTAGACATTCTTATTCTTTGAATATAGTAAACCTGTGATAATATTAGCTCTTTATAGTGTTGAGCACTCTTAAAGGGTTGGATTCTCACTTAAAAATCGAAGATAACGTCTAAATTGCTCTATGTCTGATTGAGCACTCTTAAAGAACTCACGTGAAATGTAGACATTCTTATTCTTTGAATATAGTAAACCTGTGATAATATTAGCTCTTTATAGTGTTGAGCACTCTTAAAGGGTTGGATTCTCACTTAAAAATCTAAGATAACGTCTAAATTGCTCTATGTATGATTGAGCACTCTTAAAGAACTCACGTTAAATGTAGACATTCTTATTCTTTGAATATAGTAAACCTGTGATAATATTAGCTCTTTATAGTGTTGAGCACTCTTAAAGGGTTGGATTCTCACTTAAAAATCTAAGATAACGTCTAAATTGCTCTATGTATGATTGAGCACTCTTAAAGAACTCTCGTTAAATGTAGACATTCTTATTCTTTGAATATAGTAAACCTGTGATAATATTAGCTCTTTATAGTGTTGAGCACTCTTAAAGGCTTGGATTCTCACTTAAAAATCTAAGATAACGTCTAAATTGCTCTATGTATGATTGAGCACTCTTAAAGAACTCACGTTAAATGTAGACATTCTTATTCTTTGAATATAGTAAACCTGTGATAATATTAGCTCTTTATAGTGTTGAGCACTCTTAAAGGGTTGGATTCTCACTTAAAAATCTAAGATAACGTCTAAATTGCTCTATGTATGATTGAGCACTGTTAAAGAACTCACGTGAAATGTAGACATTCTTATTCTTTGAATATAGTAAACCTGTGATAATATTAGCTCTTTATAGTGTTGAGCACTCTTAAAGGGTTGGATTCTCACTTAAAAATCTAAGATAACGTCTAAATTGCTCTATGTATGATTGAGCACTCTTAAAGAACTCTCGTTAAATGTAGACATTCTTATTCTTTGAATATAGTAAACCTGTGATAATATTAGCTCTTTATAGTGTTGAGCACTCTTAAAGGGTTGGATTCTCACTTAAAAATCTAAGATAACGTCTAAATTGCTCTATGTATGATTGAGCACTCTTAAAGAACTCACGTGAAATGTAGACATTCTTATTCTTTGAATATAGTAAACCTGTGATAATATTAGCTCTTTATAGTGTTGAGCACTCTTAAAGGGTTGGATTCTCACTTAAAAATCTAAGATAACGTCTAAATTGCTCTATGTATGATCGAGCACTCTTAAAGAACTCACGTGAAATGTAGACATTCTTATTCTTTGAATATAGTAAACCTGTGATAATATTAGCTCTTTATAGTGTTGAGCACTCTTAAAGGGTTGGATTCTCACTTAAAAATCTAAGATAACGTCTAAATTGCTCTATGTATGATTGAGCACTCTTAAAGAACTCTCGTTAAATGTAGACATTCTTATTCTTTGAATATAGTAAACCTGTGATAATATTAGCTCTTTATAGTGTTGAGCACTCTTAAAGGGTTGGATTCTCACTTAAAAATCTAAGATAACGTCTAAATTGCTCTATGTATGATTGAGCACTCTTAAAGAACTCACGTGAAATGTAGACATTCTTATTCTTTGAATATAGTAAACCTGTGATAATATTAGCTCTTTATAGTGTTGAGCACTCTTAAAGGGTTGGATTCTCACTTAAAAATCTAAGATAACGTCTAAATTGCTCTATGTATGATTGAGCACTCTTAAAGAACTCACGTGAAATGTAGACATTCTTATTCTTTGAATATAGTAAACCTGTGATAATATTAGCTCTTTATAGCGTTGAGCACTCTTAAAGGGTTGGATTCTCACTTAAAAATCTAAGATAACGTCTAAATTGCTCTATGTATGATAGAGCACTCTTAAAGAACTCACGTTAAATGTAGACATTCTTATTCTTTGAATATAGTAAACCTGTGATAATATTAGCTCTTTATAGTGTTGAGCACTCTTAAAGGGTTGGATTCTCACTTAAAAATCTAAGATAACGTCTAAATTGCTCTATGTATGATTGAGCACTCTTAAAGAACTTTCGTTAAATGTAGACATTCTTATTCTTTGAATATAGTAAACCTGTGATAATATTAGCTCTTTATAGTGTAGAGCACTCTTAAAGGGTTGGATTCTCACTTAAAAATCTAAGATAACGTCTAAATTGCTCTATGTATGATTGAGCACTCTTAAAGAACTCACGTTAAATGTAGACATTCTTATTCTTTGAATATAGTAAACCTGTGATAATATTAGCTCTTTATAGTGTTGAGCACTCTTAAAGGGTTGGATTCTCACTTAAAAATCTAAGATAACGTCTAAATTGCTCTATGTATGAT
The DNA here is from genome assembly GCF_053919585.1 of Euprymna scolopes. NCBI lineage: Eukaryota > Metazoa > Mollusca > Cephalopoda > Sepiida > Sepiolidae > Euprymna > Euprymna scolopes. Next base: position 1,405,746 of record NC_136524.1, read on the forward strand.
TGAGCACTGTTAAAGAACTCACGTTAAATGTAGACATTCTTATTCTTTGAATATAGTAAACCTGTGATAATATTAGCTCTTTATAGTGTTGAGCACTCTTAAAGGGTTGGATTCTCACTTAAAAATCTAAGATAACGTCTAAATTGCTCTATGTATGATTGAGCACTCTTAAAGAACTCACGTGAAATGTAGACATTCTTATTCTTTGAATATAGTAAACCTGTGATAATATTAGCTCTTTATAGTGTTGAGCACTCTTAAAGGGTTGGATTCTCACTTAAAAATCTAAGATAACGTCTAAATTGCTCTATGTATGATCGAGCACTCTTAAAGAACTCACGTGAAATGTAGACATTCTTATTCTTTGAATATAGTAAACCTGTGATAATATTAGCTCTTTATAGTGTTGAGCACTCTTAAAGGGTTGGATTCTCACTTAAAAATCTAAGATAACGTCTAAATTGCTCTATGTATGATTGAGCACTCTTAAAGAACTCTCGTTAAATGTAGACATTCTTATTCTTTGAATATAGTAAACCTGTGATAATATTAGCTCTTTATAGTGTTGAGCACTCTTAAAGGGTTGGATTCTCACTTAAAAATCTAAGATAACGTCTAAATTGCTCTATGTATGATTGAGCACTCTTAAAGAACTCACGTGAAATGTAGACATTCTTATTCTTTGAATATAGTAAACCTGTGATAATATTAGCTCTTTATAGTGTTGAGCACTCTTAAAGGGTTGGATTCTCACTTAAAAATCTAAGATAACGTCTAAATTGCTCTATGTATGATCGAGCACTCTTAAAGAACTCACGTGAAATGTAGACATTCTTATTCTTTGAATATAGTAAACCTGTGATAATATTAGCTCTTTATAGTGTTGAGCACTCTTAAAGGGTTGGATTCTCACTTAAAAATCGAAGATAACGTCTAAATTGCTCTATGTCTGATTGAGCACTCTTAAAGAACTCTCGTTAAATGTAGACATTCTTATTCTTTGAATATAGTAAACCTGTGATAATATTAGCTCTTTATAGTGTTGAGCACTCTTAAAGGGTTGGATTCTCACTTAAAAATCTAAGATAACGTCTAAATTGCTCTATGTATGATTGAGCACTCTTAAAGAACTCACGTGAAATGTAGACATTCTTATTCTTTGAATATAGTAAACCTGTGATAATATTAGCTCTTTATAGTGTTGAGCACTCTTAAAGGGTTGGATTCTCACTTAAAAATCTAAGATAACGTCTAAATTGCTCTATGTATGATTGAGCACTCTTAAAGAACTCACGTTAAATGTAGACATTCTTATTCTTTGAATATAGTAAACCTGTGATAATATTAGCTCTTTATAGTGTTGAGCACTCTTAAAGGGTTGGATTCTCACTTAAAAATCGAAGATAACGTCTAAATTGCTCTATGTATGATTGAGCACTCTTAAAGAACTCACGTTAAATGTAGACATTCTTATTCTTTGAATATAGTAAACCTGTGATAATATTAGCTCTTTATAGTGTTGAGCACTCTTAAAGGGTTGGATTATCACTTAAAATTCTAAGATAACGTCTAAATTGCTCTATGTATGATTGAGCACTCTTAAAGAACTCACGTGAAATGTAGACATTCTTATTCTTTGAATATAGTAAACCTGTGATAATATTAGCTCTTTATAGTGTTGAGCACTCTTAAAGGGTTGGATTCTCACTTAAAAATCTAAGATAACGTCTAAATTGCTCTATGTATGATGGAGCACTCTTAAAGAACTCACGTGAAATGTAGACATTCTTATTCTTTGAATATAGTAAACCTGTGATAATATTAGCTCTTTATAGTGTTGAGCACTCTTAAAGGGTTGGATTCTCACTTAAAAATCGAAGATAACGTCTAAATTGCTCTATGTATGATTGAGCACTGTTAAAGAACTCACGTGAAATGTAGACATTCTTATTCTTTGAATATAGTAAACCTGTGATAATATTAGCTCTTTATAGTGTTGAGCACTCTTAAAGGGTTGGATTCTCACTTAAAAATCGAAGATAACGTCTAAATTGCTCTATGTATGATTGAGCACTCTTAAAGAACTCACGTTAAATGTAGACATTCTTATTCTTTGAATATAGTAAACCTGTGATAATATTAGCTCTTTATAGTGTTGAGCACTCTTAAAGGGTTGGATTCTCACTTAAAAATCTAAGATAACGTCTAAATTGCTCTATGTATGATTGAGCACTCTTAAAGAACTCTCGTTAAATGTAGACATTCTTATTCTTTGAATATAGTAAACCTGTGATAATATTAGCTCTTTATAGTGTTGAGCACTCTTAAAGGGTTGGATTCTCACTTAAAAATCTAAGATAACGTCTAAATTGCTCTATGTATGATTGAGCACTCTTAAAGAACTCACGTGAAATGTAGACATTCTTATTCTTTGAATATAGTAAACCTGTGATAATATTAGCTCTTTATAGTGTTGAGCACTCTTAAAGGGTTGGATTCTCACTTAAAAATCTAAGATAACGTCTAAATTGCTCTATGTATGATTGAGCACTCTTAAAGAACTCACGTGAAATGTAGACATTCTTATTCTTTGAATATAGTAAACCTGTGATAATATTAGCTCTTTATAGTGTTGAGCACTCTTAAAGGGTTGGATTCTCACTTAAAAATCGAAGATAACGTCTAAATTGCTCTATGTCTGATTGAGCACTCTTAAAGAACTCTCGTTAAATGTAGACATTCTTATTCTTTGAATATAGTAAACCTGTGATAATATTAGCTCTTTATAGTGTTGAGCACTCTTAAAGGGTTGGATTCTCACTTAAAAATCTAAGATAACGTCTAAATTGCTCTATGTATGATTGAGCACTCTTAAAGAACTCACGTTAAATGTAGACATTCTTATTCTTTGAATATAGTAAACCTGTGATAATATTAGCTCTTTATAGTGTTGAGCACTCTTAAAGGGTTGGATTCTCACTTAAAAATCTAAGATAACGTCTAAATTGCTCTATGTATGATCGAGCACTCTTAAAGAACTCTCGTTAAATGTAGACATTCTTATTCTTTGAATATAGTAAACCTGTGATAATATTAGCTCTTTATAGTGTTGAGCACTCTTAAAGGGTTGGATTCTCACTTAAAAATCTAAGATAACGTCTAAATTGCTCTATGTATGATTGAGCACTCTTAAAGAACTCTCGTTAAATGTAGACATTCTTATTCTTTGAATATAGTAAACCTGTGATAATATTAGCTCTTTATAGTGTTGAGCACTCTTAAAGGGTTGGATTCTCACTTAAAAATCTAAGATAACGTCTAAATTGCTCTATGTATGATTGAGCACTGTTAAAGAACTCACGTTAAATGTAGACATTCTTATTCTTTGAATATAGTAAACCTGTGATAATATTAGCTCTTTATAGTGTTGAGCACTCTTAAAGGGTTGGATTCTCACTTAAAAATCTAAGATAACGTCTAAATTGCTCTATGTATGATTGAGCACTCTTAAAGAACTCACGTTAAATGTAGACATTCTTATTCTTTGAATATAGTAAACCTGTGATAATATTAGCTCTTTATAGCGTTGAGCACTCTTAAAGGGTTGGATTCTTACTTAAAAATCTAAGATAACGTCTAAATTGCTCTATGTATGATTGAGCACTCTTAAAGAACTCACGTGAAATGTAGACATTCTTATTCTTTGAATATAGTAAACCTGTGATAATATTAGCTCTTTATAGTGTTGAGCACTCTTAAAGGGTTGGATTCTCACTTAAAAATCGAAGATAACGTCTAAATTGCTCTATGTATGATTGAGCACTCTTAAAGAACTCACGCGAAATGTAGACATTCTTATTCTTTGAATATAGTAAACCTGTGATAATATTAGCTCTTTATAGTGTTGAGCACTCTTAAAGGGTTGGATTCTCACTTAAAAATCTAAGATAACGTCTAAATTGCTCTATGTATGATAGAGCACTCTTAAAGAACTCACGTTAAATGTAGACATTCTTATTCTTTGAATATAGTAAACCTGTGATAATATTAGCTCTTTATAGTGTTGAGCACTCTTAAAGGGTTGGATTCTCACTTAAAAATCTAAGATAACGTCTAAATTGCTCTATGTATGATGGAGCACTCTTAAAGAACTCTCGTTAAATGTAGACATTCTTATTCTTTGAATATAGTAAACCTGTGATAATATTAGCTCTTTATAGTGTTGAGCACTCTTAAAGGGTTGGATTCTCACTTAAAAATCTAAGATAACGTCTAAATTGCTCTATGTATGATTGAGCACTCTTAAAGAACTCTCGTTAAATGCAGACATTCTTATTCTTTGAATATAGTAAACCTGTGATAATATTAGCTCTTTATAGTGTTGAGCACTCTTAAAGGGTTGGATTCTCACTTAAAAATCTAAGATAACGTCTAAATTGCTCTATGTATGATTGAGCACTCTTAAAGAACTCGCGTGAAATGTAGACATTCTTATTCTTTGAATATAGTAAACCTGTGATAATATTAGCTCTTTATAGTGTTGAGCACTCTTAAAGGGTTGTATTCTCACTTAAAAATCTAAGATAACGTCTAAATTGCTCTATGTATGATTGAGCACTCTTAAAGAACTCACGTTAAATGTAGACATTCTTATTCTTTGAATATAGTAAACCTGTGATAATATTAGCTCTTTATAGTGTTGAGCACTCTTAAAGGGTTGGATTCTCACTTAAAAATCTAAGATAACGTCTAAATTGCTCTATGTATGATTGAGCACTCTTAAAGAACTCACGTGAAATGTAGACATTCTTATTCTTTGAATATAGTAAACCTGTGATAATATTAGCTCTTTATAGTGTTGAGCACTCTTAAAGGGTTGGATTCTCACTTAAAAATCTAAGATAACGTCTAAATTGCTCTATGTATGATTGAGCACTCTTAAAGAACTCACGCGAGCTGTAGACATTCTTATTCTTTGAATATAGTAAACCTGTGATAATATTAGCTCTTTATAGTGTTGAGCACTCTTAAAGGGTTGGATTCTCACTTAAAAATCTAAGATAACGTCTAAATTGCTCTATGTATGATTGAGCACTATTAAAGAACTCTCGTTAAATGTAGACATTCTTATTCTTTGAATATAGTAAACCTGTGATAATATTAGCTCTTTATAGTGTTGAGCACTCTTAAAGGGTTGGATTCTCACTTAAAAATCTAAGATAACGTCTAAATTGCTCTATGTATGATTGAGCACTCTTAAAGAACTCACGTGAAATGTAGACATTCTTATTCTTTGAATATAGTAAACCTGTGATAATATTAGCTCTTTATAGTGTTGAGCACTCTTAAAGGGTTGGATTCTCACTTAAAAATCTAAGATAACGTCTAAATTGCTCTATGTATGATAGAGCACTCTTAAAGAACTCACGTGAAATGTAGACATTCTTATTCTTTGAATATAGTAAACCTGTGATAATATTAGCTCTTTATAGTGTTGAGCACTCTTAAAGGGTTGGATTCTCACTTAAAAATCTAAGATAACGTCTAAATTGCTCTATGTATGATTGAGCACTCTTAAAGAACTCTCGTTAAATGTAGACATTCTTATTCTTTGAATATAGTAAACCTGTGATAATATCAGCTCTTTATAGTGTTGAGCACACTTAAAGGGTTGGATTCTCACTTAAAAATCTAAGATAACGTCTAAATTGCTCTATGTATGATTGAGCACTCTTAAAGAACTCACGTGAAATGTAGACATTCTTATTCTTTGAATATAGTAAACCTGTGATAATATTAGCTCTTTATAGTGTTGAGCACTCTTAAAGGGTTGGATTCTCACTTAAAAATCTAAGATAACGTCTAAATTGCTCTATGTATGATTGAGCACTCTTAAAGAACTCACGTGAAATGTAGACATTCTTATTCTTTTAATATAGTAAACCTGTGATAATATTAGCTCTTTATAGTGTTGAGCACTCTTAAAGGGTTGGATTCTCACTTAAAAATCGAAGATAACGTCTAAATTGCTCTATGTATGATTGAGCACTCTTAAAGAACTCACGTGAAATGTAGACATTCTTATTCTTTGAATATAGTAAACCTGTGATAATATTAGCTCTTTATAGTGTTGAGCACTCTTAAAGGGTTGGATTCTCACTTAAAAATCGAAGATAACGTCTAAATTGCTCTATGTATGATTGAGCACTCTTAAAGAACTCACGTAGAATGTAGACATTCTTATTCTTTGAATATAGTAAACCTGTGATAATATTAGCTCTTTATAGTGTTGAGCACTCTTAAAGGGTTGGATTCTCACTTAAAAATCTAAGATAACGTCTAAATTGCTCTATGTATGATTGAGCACTCTTAAAGAACTCACGTGAAATGTAGACATTCTTATTCTTTGAATATAGTAAACCTGTGATAATATTAGCTCTTTATAGTGTTGAGCACTCTTAAAGGGTTGGATTCTCACTTAAAAATCTAAGATAACGTCTAAATTGCTCTATGTATGATTGAGCACTCTTAAAGAACTCTCGTTAAATGTAGACATTCTTATTCTTTGAATATAGTAAACCTGTGATAATATTAGCTCTTTATAGTGTTGAGCACTCTTAAAGGGTTGGATTCTCACTTAAAAATCTAAGATAACGTCTAAATTGCTCTATGTATGATTGAGCACTCTTAAAGAACTCACGTGAAATGTAGACATTCTTATTCTTTGAATATAGTAAACCTGTGATAATATTAGCTCTTTATAGTGTTGAGCACTCTTAAAGGGTTGGATTCTCACTTAAAAATCGAAGATAACGTCTAAATTGCTCTATGTATGATTGAGCACTGTTAAAGAACTCACGTGAAATGTAGACATTCTTATTCTTTGAATATAGTAAACCTGTGATAATATTAGCTCTTTATAGTGTTGAGCACTCTTAAAGGGTTGGATTCTCACTTAAAAATCGAAGATAACGTCTAAATTGCTCTATGTATGATTGAGCACTCTTAAAGAACTCTCGTTAAATGTAGACATTCTTATTCTTTGAATATAGTAAACCTGTGATAATATTAGCTCTTTATAGCGTTGAGCACTCTTAAAGGGTTGGATTCTCACTTAAAAATCTAAGATAACGTCTAAATTGCTCTATGTATGATTGAGCACTCTTAAAGAACTCACGTTAAATGTAGACATTCTTATTCTTTGAATATAGTAAACCTGTGATAATATTAGCTCTTTATAGTGTTGAGCACTCTTAAAGGGTTGGATTCTCACTTAAAAATCTAAGATAACGTCTAAATTGCTCTATGTATGATTGAGCACTCTTAAAGAACTCTCGTTAAATGTAGACATTCTTATTCTTTGAATATAGTAAACCTGTGATAATATTAGCTCTTTATAGTGTTGAGCACTCTTAAAGGGTTGGATTCTCACTTAAAAATCTAAGATAACGTCTAAATTGCTCTATGTATGATTGAGCACTCTTAAAGAACTCACGTGAAATGTAGACATTCTTATTCTTTGAATATAGTAAACCTGTGATAATATTAGCTCTTTATAGTGTTGAGCACTCTTAAAGGGTTGGATTCTCACTTAAAAATCTAAGATAACGTCTAAATTGCTCTATGTATGATTGAGCACTCTTAAAGAACTCACGTGAAATGTAGACATTCTTATTCTTTGAATATAGTAAACCTGTGATAATATTAGCTCTTTATAGTGTTGAGCACTCTTAAAGGGTTGGATTCTCACTTAAAAATCTAAGATAACGTCTAAATTGCTCTATGTATGATTGAGCACTGTTAAAGAACTCTCGTGACATGTAGACATTCTTATTCTTTGAATATAGTAAACCTGTGATAATATTAGCTCTTTATAGTGTTGAGCACTCTTAAAGGGTTGGATTCTCGCTTAAAAATCTAAGATAACGTCTAAATTGCTCTATGTATGATGGAGCACTCTTAAAGAACTCACGTGAAATGTAGACATTCTTATTCTTTGAATATAGTAAACCTGTGATAATATTAGCTCTTTATAGTGTTGAGCACTCTTAAAGGGTTGGATTCTCACTTAAAAATCTAAGATAACGTCTAAATTGCTCTATGTATGATTGAGCACTCTTAAAGAACTCACGTGAAATGTAGACATTCTTATTCTTTGAATATAGTAAACCTGTGATAATATTAGCTCTTTATAGTGTTGAGCACTCTTAAAGGGTTGGATTCTCACTTAAAAATCTAAGATAACGTCTAAATTGCTCTATGTATGATAGAGCACTCTTAAAGAACTCACGTGAAATGTAGACATTCTTATTCTTTGAATATAGTAAACCTGTGATAATATTAGCTCTTTATAGTGTTGAGCACTCTTAAAGGGTTGGATTCTCACTTAAAAATCTAAGATAACGTCTAAATTGCTCTATGTATGATTGAGCACTCTTAAAGAACTCTCGTTAAATGTAGACATTCTTATTCTTTGAATATAGTAAACCTGTGATAATATCAGCTCTTTATAGTGTTGAGCACACTTAAAGGGTTGGATTCTCACTTAAAAATCTAAGATAACGTCTAAATTGCTCTATGTATGATTGAGCACTCTTAAAGAACTCACGTGAAATGTAGACATTCTTATTCTTTGAATATAGTAAACCTGTGATAATATTAGCTCTTTATAGTGTTGAGCACTCTTAAAGGGTTGGATTCTCACTTAAAAATCTAAGATAACGTCTAAATTGCTCTATGTATGATTGAGCACTCTTAAAGAACTCACGTGAAATGTAGACATTCTTATTCTTTTAATATAGTAAACCTGTGATAATATTAGCTCTTTATAGTGTTGAGCACTCTTAAAGGGTTGGATTCTCACTTAAAAATCGAAGATAACGTCTAAATTGCTCTATGTATGATTGAGCACTCTTAAAGAACTCACGTGAAATGTAGACATTCTTATTCTTTGAATATAGTAAACCTGTGATAATATTAGCTCTTTATAGTGTTGAGCACTCTTAAAGGGTTGGATTCTCACTTAAAAATCGAAGATAACGTCTAAATTGCTCTATGTATGATTGAGCACTCTTAAAGAACTCACGTGAAATGTAGACATTCTTATTCTTTGAATATAGTAAACCTGTGATAATATTAGCTCTTTATAGTGTTGAGCACTCTTAAAGGGTTGGATTCTCACTTAAAAATCTAAGATAACGTCTAAATTGCTCTATGTATGATTGAGCACTCTTAAAGAACTCACGTGAAATGTAGACATTCTTATTCTTTGAATATAGTAAACCTGTGATAATATTAGCTCTTTATAGTGTTGAGCACTCTTAAAGGGTTGGATTCTCACTTAAAAATCTAAGATAACGTCTAAATTGCTCTATGTATGATTGAGCACTCTTAAAGAACTCTCGTTAAATGTAGACATTCTTATTCTTTGAATATAGTAAACCTGTGATAATATTAGCTCTTTATAGTGTTGAGCACTCTTAAAGGGTTGGATTCTCACTTAAAAATCTAAGATAACGTCTAAATTGCTCTATGTATGATTGAGCACTCTTAAAGAACTCACGTGAAATGTAGACATTCTTATTCTTTGAATATAGTAAACCTGTGATAATATTAGCTCTTTATAGTGTTGAGCACTCTTAAAGGGTTGGATTCTCACTTAAAAATCGAAGATAACGTCTAAATTGCTCTATGTATGATTGAGCACTGTTAAAGAACTCACGTGAAATGTAGACATTCTTATTCTTTGAATATAGTAAACCTGTGATAATATTAGCTCTTTATAGTGTTGAGCACTCTTAAAGGGTTGGATTCTCACTTAAAAATCGAAGATAACGTCTAAATTGCTCTATGTATGATTGAGCACTCTTAAAGAACTCTCGTTAAATGTAGACATTCTTATTCTTTGAATATAGTAAACCTGTGATAATATTAGCTCTTTATAGCGTTGAGCACTCTTAAAGGGTTGGATTCTCACTTAAAAATCTAAGATAACGTCTAAATTGCTCTATGTATGATTGAGCACTCTTAAAGAACTCACGTTAAATGTAGACATTCTTATTCTTTGAATATAGTAAACCTGTGATAATATTAGCTCTTTATAGTGTTGAGCACTCTTAAAGGGTTGGATTCTCACTTAAAAATCTAAGATAACGTCTAAATTGCTCTATGTATGATTGAGCACTCTTAAAGAACTCTCGTTAAATGTAGACATTCTTATTCTTTGAATATAGTAAACCTGTGATAATATTAGCTCTTTATAGTGTTGAGCACTCTTAAAGGGTTGGATTCTCACTTAAAAATCTAAGATAACGTCTAAATTGCTCTATGTATGATTGAGCACTCTTAAAGAACTCACGTGAAATGTAGACATTCTTATTCTTTGAATATAGTAAACCTGTGATAATATTAGCTCTTTATAGTGTTGAGCACTCTTAAAGGGTTGGATTCTCACTTAAAAATCTAAGATAACGTCTAAATTGCTCTATGTATGATTGAGCACTCTTAAAGAACTCACGTGAAATGTAGACATTCTTATTCTTTGAATATAGTAAACCTGTGATAATATTAGCTCTTTATAGTGTTGAGCACTCTTAAAGGGTTGGATTCTCACTTAAAAATCTAAGATAACGTCTAAATTGCTCTATGTATGATTGAGCACTGTTAAAGAACTCTCGTGACATGTAGACATTCTTATTCTTTGAATATAGTAAACCTGTGATAATATTAGCTCTTTATAGTGTTGAGCACTCTTAAAGGGTTGGATTCTCGCTTAAAAATCTAAGATAACGTCTAAATTGCTCTATGTATGATGGAGCACTCTTAAAGAACTCACGTGAAATGTAGACATTCTTATTCTTTGAATATAGTAAACCTGTGATAATATTAGCTCTTTATAGTGTTGAGCACTCTTAAAGGGTTGGATTCTCACTTAAAAATCTAAGATAACGTCTAAATTGCTCTATGTATGATTGAGCACTCTTAAAGAACTCACGTGAAATGTAGACATTCTTATTCTTTGAATATAGTAAACCTGTGATAATATTAGCTCTTTATAGTGTTGAGCACTCTTAAAGGGTTGGATTCTCACTTAAAAATCGAAGATAACGTCTAAATTGCTCTATGTATGATTGAGCACTCTTAAAGAACTCTCGTTAAATGTAGACATTCTTATTCTTTGAATATAGTAAACCTGTGATAATATTAGCTCTTTATAGTGTTGAGCACTCTTAAAGGGTTGGATTCTCACTTAAAAATCTAAGATAACGTCTAAATTGCTCTATGTATGATTGAGCACTCTTAAAGAACTCTCGTTAAATGTAGACATTCTTATTCTTTGAATATAGTAAACCTGTGATAATATTAGCTCTTTATAGTGTTGAGCACTCTTAAAGGGTTGGATTCTCACTTAAAAATCTAAGATAACGTCTAAATTGCTCTATGTATGATCGAGCACTCTTAAAGAACTCTCGTTAAATGTAGACATTCTTATTCTTTGAATATAGTAAACCTGTGATAATATTAGCTCTTTATAGTGTTGAGCACTCTTAAAGGGTTGGATTCTCACTTAAAAATCTAAGATAACGTCTAAATTGCTCTATGTATGATAGAGCACTCTTAAAGAACTCACGTTAAATGTAGACATTCTTATTCTTTGAATATAGTAAACCTGTGATAATATTAGCTCTTTATAGTGTTGAGCACTCTTAAAGGGTTGGATTCTCACTTAAAAATCTAAGATAACGTCTAAATTGCTCTATGTATGATTGAGCACTGTTAAAGAACTCACGTGAAATGTAGACATTCTTATTCTTTGAATATAGTAAACCTGTGATAATATTAGCTCTTTATAGCGTTGAGCACTCTTAAAGGGTTGGATTCTCACTTAAAAATCTAAGATAACGTCTAAATTGCTCTATGTATGATTGAGCACTCTTAAAGACCTCACGTGAAATGTAGACATTCTTATTCTTTGAATATAGTAAACCTGTGATAATATTAGCTCTTTATAGTGTTGAGCACTCTTAAAGGGTTGGATTCTCACTTAAAAATCTAAGATAACGTCTAAATTGCTCTATGTATGATAGAGCACTCTTAAAGAACTCTCGTTAAATGTAGACATTCTTATTCTTTGAATATAGTAAACCTGTGATAATATTAGCTCTTTATAGCGTTGAGCACTCTTAAAGGGTTGGATTCTCACTTAAAAATCTAAGATAACGTCTAAATTGCTCTATGTATGATTGAGCACTCTTAAAGAACTCACGTTAAATGTAGACATTCTTATTCTTTGAATATAGTAAACCTGTGATAATATTAGCTCTTTATAGTGTTGAGCACTCTTAAAGGGTTGGATTCTCACTTAAAAATCTAAGATAACGTCTAAATTGCTCTATGTATGATTGAGCACTCTTAAAGAACTCACGTGAAATGTAGACATTCTTATTCTTTGAATATAGTAAACCTGTGATAATATTAGCTCTTTATAGTGTTGAGCACTCTTAAAGGGTTGGATTCTCACTTAAAAATCTAAGATAACGTCTAAATTGCTCTATGTATGATGGAGCACTCTTAAAGAACTCTCGTTAAATGTAGACTTTATTATTGTTATTTTGTTGAAATATTTCAGGAAAAGCGGTTAGCCAGGATCTGTTTTGATATTTTGTTCTTTGATCATTATTTTTCCCTATGTTAGGGGCTAAATGGTAGAAGCCTTTTCTTTGTTTAATAGTATTAGTGTTTAATATTAGTGCTGATTCTAAAAGTCCTCTTTTAGCTCTATCTATCACGTATTTAATAATTTTCGCTTGATCTAAATTAAATGAAGATCGTGTTCTGCAGCTGTTCCGTTTCGTATGATCTATGAATTTCTTTTCTTGCATTTTTACTTCAATATCCTGAAGATGGAATACTGTTGCCATATCTGGGCAGGAGCTGCTAAAAACAGCCTATCCTGCCTTGACAGAGTACAAAATAGACTTCGTGGCTTAGTGGGGGATGCCCTTTTCTCTACCCTGCAACCTCTCTCCCACAGAAGAGACGTTGCGAGCCTATCCTTGTTTTATCGTTATTTCCATGGCAGGTGCTCGTCTGAACGCCAATCTCTAGTCCCCCCCTCCTCGCCAATCTTTTACGAAAAACACCCGCCTAGCTGAATCCACTGTCATTTTTTTTATTGAAGATTTTGCGTAAGGGGTTGGTTGCGGGAAAGTGTTTTTCAACAAGATCTAGAAATTTCTTGCCAAGTTTTGTTTTTAACATTTGATTGTATGGGGCCGTATACCAGATTATATTTCTTTTTCTTCTATTTTTAATTTTATTATAGTTATTGGTGTTTTGTTGCTTATATTTGATATCGATATTTTTGTATCCACTATTTTTTAGGGCTGTTTCATAAATATTGGTTGACCTGTTAAATGCATTTTCATCGCTTGAGTTATTACTGAGTCTACTTACGATCTAGTTACGAATGTGGTTTATAATTGATAGTGGGTGATTGGACTTAGGGCTTACGTATATTGGAGTAGCGTTATCTTTTAAGTAGGGTTGATATGTGTTTTTATGTAACTTTAACGTGACGTCCAGGAAGTTTGTTATTTTTATGTTAGCTGATACGTCTGCTTTTAGGCCTAATTTTTTCATTTCTTTGTGTATGATTTTCTTAAAGTTTTCTCCCTTGACTTTGTTGGAGTTTTTTATTATAGCTAATCCGTCATCTCTATATAGGCCGATATCCGTAGTATCGAATATGCTTGTGAGGGTATATAGAATGAATAATCCCACAAGATCTGATGCCTCTGCAGAATCTGTGGCACCCATCGCCAAATCGAACTAATTTTTCATTTTAGTTTTTATCCATTGATTATTGTTATTTATTAGAACTGATTTTCTACATTTTTTAATGATGTTGATTTCTTCCGAGGATATATCAGTGTATGCCTCGGCAAATTCTAGGGCAATGTTAAAAAGTTCTTCAGATATCGAGGGATAAAAGTCTATGATGTCAAACTGTATGAACGTACATTTATCTTTGTTTTCTATATTTTTAAACCAGGTGATTGCTTCGGTAGTATTTGCCCATTAGTTTAATTCTAGGTCTTGTTTGATTTGTTTGTTTACTCTAGAAAGTATAGTTTTGCTAATTCTACCTATTTCTGTTTTAGTTGGGTTTATCAGGCGGGTGCTGGGATTAATATTAAAGTCCCATTTGTGGTCTTTAAGCAGAATGTATGACTCTCTAGGTTTCAATTTGCCAACTTTATCGCTAATTTTTAGTTTATCGGTAATTTGTTTACTTTCCGTATTTATTATATCTATGTAGTCGCATTCGTTTGTGTCTAGTTTGTTGTAGTTTTTTTGTAATGTTTTCTGTGATTAGTTTGTTATATTCTTGCTTATCTATTTTATAAAAGTCTCTGGTTTTATCTGCTTTTACAAAGATTTTATTAGAGTTGTTTATGTTTCTAACGATTTTGTGTAGTTTCCGTTGGAAATTGTCAGGTTGATTGTGGAATTCTAGGTTTTTAATTACGTTTAAAAGGTCATTTTCAAAGTTTATCAAAAGGTCTACTGTTTTCGCATTTTTAAGGGTTTTAAAACCATAGGATTCTTTTTTGTTTATGTTTTAATTTTTAAGGAAGAAATTTGCTCGCCATCGAATTCGGCATATTAGTTCATCTGTTTTTTTAGATTTATTTAATGATATAGCCATGCTTGCTGGTGTATTACTGTACACAGATTCGAAAAAGTTGTCAAAAAAACAAATATATAAATATAAATAAATGTTATCAAAGGCAAGATAAGTTACTTTTCTACCTAACTGGATATATTTTTCGTGTGTTTATTCAATATAACATGTTTATTCAGCTCGAAAAGCATACAGTGTTTACCGATGTATTGAAAAATTCATAATGGCGCCCGACTTTCTCTTTAACACTGTAAGTTTGGGAAAAGGTGCTTTAAATAAAAACTAGACAAAATACTATTAAAAAAACACCGAATATGTGTCAACCTATGTCACTGTAACATATATTGAGCGAGTTTCTAACAGTATTTTGTCTAGTTTTATATTGATAGCACATTTTTCCAACTTTACTGTGTTAAAGCGAGTCGGGTGCCATTTTGAATTTTCCAATACATCGGTAAACACTGTATGTTTTTCGAGCTGAATAAACATGTTACATTAAATAAAAACACAAAACTATATCCAGTTTGGTGGAAAAGTAACTTACCTTGCGTTTGATAACATTTATTTGTTATATATTTGTTTTTTGACAACTTTTTCGAATCTATGTGTACAGTAATACAAACCCGAAATGGTAACTGCAGAAGACCTGAAAATTGTCCGTTGGATGGGAAATGTCTAACCTCAGAAATAGTGTATAAATGCGAGATAAAAACCAGCAACACTAAGAAGATATATCAGGGAGCCACCGGAACAAAGTTTAAGGACAGATATAGAAACCATGTAGTATCATATATATATATATATATATATATATATATATATATATTTATATATATATACTTTGCCCAGTTCAAAATAAATGTCTAACAAAAAGCGTAGTTTATCAAGCAACAATATTTGCAAAAAAAAACCCAAATAACAAGAAATATTACGTAGGCATGACCTCCTTAGATTTCAAAACCCGATACTATGACAACAAAAGTACATTAAAAAATAAAAAACACCGTATAAAAACAACACTAGTGAATAAATACTGGGAACTCAAAGAAAGCGGACATTCGCCGGTAGTCGAATGGAAAATAATAAGACAAGCTACCACGTGCAGACATTTAGACGACCCATGTAAATTATGCCTTCATGAAAAATTTGCTATCCTGTTCTTTAAAGAACCCCAAAATCTATTAAACTGTAGACGAGAAATAGCAAACAACTGGGTTCACAAAATAAAACTTACTCTAGGATAGCGATACAAAATAGCTTTAAAACTAACAATAACAATAGAAAACAAACAAATAAATAAATAAACATGAATATACATAAACGACCACACACACATATATATATATATATATATATAATTTAAAGGAGATTAGAATAATAGTCTAAAGAGCTAAGTGTATTTTAATGTAATAGTGAAATTACTAGTTTAATTAAAATACAGGAAATGCTCGTTGTAATTTAGATATATAATAAGCTCGATAGTTAAATGTCCTAGAGCTAATTCAATATTAAGTAATGTGATTTATAATCTACAAATTTAAAAAAAATTTTAAAATTTAAAAATCAAGATTTAATTAAATTAAAAATCAGTTTCATAAGAAGGAACAACAACAAAGTCAATTATCTGTACGATCGTTTCGGAAATCCGTGCTTTTTATTTGTGGTATATATGAAGTCACGTAGAACAATTATACATAGTTTTTTTGGTAAGCACGGTCTCCTCATCAGCAAATTTAGGAGGATTTCTATTGAATTGAAAAGACACCAAAAATAAACCTAGCATTAAAAGTAAGGCAGATGAATCTGAAAAATTGAAGTAAAAAGTTTGGATTTAAAATTTATAAGAAAATTAATAAGAAAATTGGTATAGGTTAGAGATAGAAATGAGTAGAAAAAATATATATTTTTTTGAATTTACATAATAAATTTGATTTAAAAATATATAGATATATAATTACCTTTTGGTTTTTCTTTTTTTGAAATCAGGAACTGTATTTAAAGTAGTCATTTAGATGTTTGCTATAGCTTTTTATTTTGTTGAATAATGAATTTTAAAAGGGCGACGCTCGTGCAGTAAATTGTTTCCGTTAGCGTATTTTGATTTAAAAAACTATGTATAATTGTTATACGTGACTTCATATATACCACAAATAAAAAGCACGGATTTCCGAAACG
>NC_136524.1:1440106-1450106 GCF_053919585.1 Euprymna scolopes
TCAGTGCAGGGTGTCACTACTACTACCAGTCGAACGATTCGAACCCCGCGACACGATACTAGCAAAAGTAACCGTCGTTGACTGGGTTCAAAAACAGCCTACAGGAAATGGACTCTGATTTATGCAAGTATGATAGGTTATGAAAAGTGTTGTGGTGGCACACATTCATTTGCATATGTGGATAGTAATTACACGTAAATAGGAAAACTCGGTTAGTCTGAGTGTGTGTTCACCAGAAGCCACCGAAGGCCACCGAGAGCAGATATGTTTCTCCAGCAAAGACTCTTTTATTTGATACCATTATGTAAATATCCTGTAAATATACTAATACACTTCTTATTTGATCTTCCTTTGTTTGTTGAGTTGTCATTTGTATTGCTTTCTTTGTTGTAGTGGAATGGGGACAAAAGTGGTTGGTCGCGTTCAATGCTGCCAAGACTAAACTAGTTTCATTCAATAATTACAAGAAACCCTCTCTACCACCCATAGCAATGGCCAACAACTCTTTATCTGAGAGTCCATATTTCAAACTCCTTGGCCTAACGTTCACAGGAAACATGAGTTGGAACAATTACATTGAAGGCATTGCCAGGGCCGCTGCAAGAAAGGTAGGCTCTCTCTACCGTGCTAGAAAACTACTAACACCCAAAAGTATCCTGTACCTCTATAAGGCCACCATTCGCCCATGTATGGAGTATTGCTGCCACATCTGGGCTGGTGCATCTGCTACTAGTCTCTCGCTCCTTGACAAGGTTCAAAAGAGAGTCGCAAACCTGATAGGCCCTGAACTGGCATCTAAGCTTCAGCCTCTGTCCCATCGACGAAATGTTGCATCCCTCTGCCTTTTCTACAAGTATTTTAGTGGTGAATGCTCTGACGAACTGCAATCACTTGTGCCCCCACGACGCGAGCACCCTCGACAAACCCGACAGGCCACTAGATCCCACCCCCACACTGTAGAGATCCCTATATGTAAAAGATCTTTTTACTCCAATAGTTTCTTCCCCAGAACCGCAAGACTCTGGAATTCCATTCCAGGTCCCTGCTTCCCCAACAGTACTGACGTGCAGAAGTTCAAGTGTAACGTGAACCGACACCTTGCTGCCCAAATCCCTACATAGTACCCCAGTAGTTGTTTCCCCTGATAGTAGCCCCCTACACCAAAGTGGCAATTTGCCTTGTTTGGTGTGAAAATGTAATAAAAAAAAAAAAAAAAATGTTACTTGTTTCAACCTGCAAACTTAACAAAAAGGAAGGGCTGTAAATTTGGGTTGAATTTGAGGGTATCAAAACCAAAGCAAAATATGATTAAAGTAAAAATAAAATAGATAAACTCCATAATTTATTATACCATACCTGTTCACACTGAAACACTTATCACAATATTCTGTGGATCTATATTAAAAAAACTTGTTAAACTTTGTGACATATTTCCATTCTATGGAGGTCAGGATCGAACGAACACCCCATAATTTTATTATACCATATTTCTTCAAACTGAAACATAATTATCAAAGTATACTTACGCAGATAGATATGAAAAGTCTTTATTAAAGTTTGTGCCTATTTCCATTCTATGGAGACCAGGCGCGAATGCAGACCCCACAATTTTATTATACCATCCCTATTAAAGTTAAAACATACTTATCAAAGTATTATTATGTACATCTATATCAAAAACACTTGTAAACGTGTTTTTTTAATTTTTAATTTTTGTATTTCCATACTTTGTGGACCAGGCGCGAACGCAGACCCAACAATTTTATTATACCATCCCTATTTAATTTAAAACATACTTATCAAAGTATTCTTATGTACATCTATATCAAAAACACTTGTAAACGTTTCTTTTTAATTTTTTTTTATTTCCATACTTTGTGGTCTTAAACTATATCCGATGGTGAGGCCCCAACTTGCGGACCTGAGGGAGAGTGGAGCCACCCTTTACTTGCCATTGCTCCCAGGTCCACTCTGACCTGGAGTGATAGTACCTGTTAGGGTCACAACCATGGGTTAAATAGAATATGACTTAAAAAAACAAATACACTATATTAAAAAATCGTCCTTCAAAATCACGAGATTCGGCATTAAATAACCTGAAAAGGGTTGATATGCCGTAAAACAAAACAACCAACCATTTCCATACTTTGTGGACCAGGCGCGAATGCAGACCCCACAATTTTAATGAATCACCGTTCTGCCAGATCAAACATACCCATTCCTGTGTCTCGATACATCTTCTATCATTATATGTGATTTGTTTTTTAAAATAGTCAACCATATAGGAGCCTATTCGTGCCCACACGTGGTTGTGAGTTCGCTATTCTTCTGCAGTTTCTCTCTTGCCCTGGGGAGTTTCTGAGACGTGTATGTGCAAACAGGTGCCCGGAAAACTCGTCTCCGGAAAGCTCGTACCCAAAAAACTCCCTCCCCTTTTTACTAGGTAGGAAAACTGGTCCCTTATTGAATAAATATCGATTGAAAACACATTTTATTATCGTTCTTGAAGGAGATATTGTTTTTAAAAGAGACTCTGCACCCCCATAATGTTTTAAAATAAAATATTTTTAACTCTTGCTTAAAAAAAATAAACTTGATCACGAAGTCAAGATACGAAAAACGAAACTAAATATTTATTTAAAAAAATACTCTAGTTTTAACACTTTTTGTGTCATTACGAAACAAAAAAGAAAGAAAACATGTATTATCAAAGAAAGAAATTATTTTATTTAGAAAAATTAATTCAGTTTAAATAATTCTTGTGTTATTACAAAACAACAAAAAAGGAAACACGGTCTTATGTAATTTTGGTATCGCGCTGAAATAATAACGTTATTTCAAAAGCCATTCTTAACATCTGGAGGGGAGGGTATCGTTTAAAAATGATTTCGGGGGCACTTGTGCAGTACTTAAAAATATACAAATTTATTTTCTTTTGGAGGTGGGGGAGGCTCGTTTAAAAACTATATCTACCTCAGTATTTTCTTTAATTTTCGGACATTTTTTGTTAAAAATTATTTACTAAGTAATGTCGAGTTTGACATTACTTGTTATTTCTTTTTAATTAAATAAACTCTTTAAAATAAGTTTAAACACCAAAAACTTACAAAGCTAGGTAGAAAACGAAAACTTAGAAAAATCAATTTAATTTTTTTTTTAAACAATAAATAAGTAAAAATATTCTTAAAGATATTATGGGATGTGCATTATTACCCATAAATATACACATTTATTTTCTTTTGGAGGGGGGGGGTCGTTTTAAAACTATATCTACCTTAATATTTTCTTTAATTTTCTATTTGTGAGCAATTATCCTCCTAAGATGTGATCCTCTTACGTCGGACATTTTTTCTTCATAAGTAATACTCGACATTACTTTTTTTCTTAACTAAATAAACTTCTGGGATCCTTCTACCGCTCCAGAAGATATCTCACTACTGATGCAATTCTCTATCTATATAAAAGCCAAGTACGTCCAAGGATGGAATACTGTTGCCATATCTGGGCAGGAGCTGCTAAAAACAGCCTATCCTTCCTTGACAGAGTACAAAATAGACTTCGTGGCTTAGTGGGGGATGCCCTTTTCTCTACCCTGCAACCCCTCTCCCACAGAAGAGACGTTGCGAGCCTGTCCTTGTTTTATCGTTATTTTCATGGCAGGTGCTCGTCTGAACTCCAATCCCAGGTCCCCCCTCGCCAATCTTTCACGAAAAACACCCGTCTAGCTGAATCCACTGTGAAAAATTTCCCCCACTCTATATCTGTGCCTAAATCAAAACGCGGATTTCATGAACAAAGCTTCTTTCTTAGAACTGCACGCCTGTGGAACTCTGTTCCGTCTGCCTGCTTCCCACCGGACTAAAACTTGGATGTCTTCAAGTCTAATGTTTACAAATTCCTAATGAACCGCCCCCTTAAGTAAACACTTCATCAAATCTCCTCACTAACGTAATGTACTTGCAATAACCCTTATCCCTGAGTGGCTTCAAGGCCTTGATAAGTGGTGATCACTGTGTAAAAAAAAAAAAAAAAAAAAAAAACTCTTTAAAATAAGTTGAAAGACCAAAAACTTTCAAAGCTAGGTAGAAAACGAAAACTTAGAAAAATCAATTTAATTTTTTTTAAAACAATAGTTAACAAGTAAAAATATTTTTAAAAAAATATTATGGGATGTGTATTCTCTTTTAAAGACAATATCTTCTTCAAGAACGGTCATAAAATGTTTTTTTTTTTTTTTACACAGTGATCACCACTTATCAAGGCCCGGAAGCCACTCAGGGATAAGGGTTATTGCAAGTACATTACGTTAGTGTGGAGATTTGATGAAGAGTTTACTTAAGGGGGCGGTTCATTAGGAATTTGTTAACATTGAACTTGAAGACATCAAAGTTGTAGTTCGGTGGGAAGCAGGCAGACGGAACAGAGTTCCACAGGTGTGCAGTTCTAAGAAAGAAGCTTTGTCCATGGAATCCGCGTTTTGATTTAGGCACAGATATAGAGTGGGGGAAATTTTTCACAGTGGATTCAGCTAGACGGGTGTTTTTAGTGAAAGATTGGCGAGGGGGGGGGACCAGAGATTGGAGTTCAGACGAGCACCTGCCATGGAAATAACGATAAAACAAGGATAGGCTCGCAACGTCTCTTCTGTGGGAGAGAGGTTGCAGGGTAGCGAAAAGGGCATCCCCCACTAAGCCACGGAGTCTATTTTGTACTCTGTCAAGGCAGGATAGGCTGTTTTTTGCAGCTCCTGCCCAGATATGGCACCAGTATTCCATCCTTGTGTTTCCAATCAATATTTATTCAATAGGGGACCAGTTTTCCTACCTAGCAAAAGGGGACAAGTTTTCCGGGTACGAATTTTCCGGAGACGGGTTTTCCTAAATTCCTGCAAACAATATAATACATGACGTCTATTTTGTACTCTGTCAAGGCAGGATAGGCTGTTTTTTGCAGCTCCTGCCCTGATATGGCAACAGTATTCCATCCATAGAATATATTTGTTGTTTTAATGTCGGTTTCTATTTAACCCATAGTTGGGACCCTAACAGGTACTACCACTCCAGGTCAGAGTGGACCTGAGAGCAATGGTAATTAAAGGGTGGCTCCACACTCCCCAAAGCCCACAAGCTGAGGTGAGCCACTGGATATAGTTTAAGGTCATATCCAGGACCCCCATTGAGGGACTTTTACCCTCTGCAGGGAGAGCAGTCGGTGTATTCTAATGGCCCACCGACAGGGCCCTTATTTCTTTAAAATTTTTATATCTGTATGAACTTAGCTCATCTTATAGCAAATAATGCTGGCGAACTATACAGGGTGTTTCAAAAGTCTTGGGAACATAGAGATTTTTAATAACTCAAAAACTATTAGGAGTTAAAAAATGAAATTGGTACCGTTGGAAAGGTTAAAGTTTCAAGTTTTGTGGGGAATCTTCAAACTTGCTCAATATGAGCACCATTCGTCACACGGCAGACATCTAGTCGATAGTCCATTTCCTACCAAACGCGTTCCAGCATCTTGACGTCAATGGTTCCCACAACTGCCGTTATTCGAGCCTTTAGTTCGTCAATATCTCTTAGAAGGGGCGGCACATAGACTTGTTGCTTGACAAAGCCCCAAAGGAAAAAGTCACACTCAGTACCCCATATGCGAGTGCTATGCTTGTTAACTTTGCCATTCAGATAGAAGGTCGCCTCATCGCTAAAAACAAGCTGGTCATCAAAGCCGTTATCTTCCAACTTCTCTTGCATTGCAATGCAAAAGTCACGGCGAAGTGGCTTATCAGTGTCCTTCAACTTTTGGACCAACTTGAGCTTGTAAGGTACCATTTGCAGTCGTTTCCTTAAGACACGCCAGACAGTTGCTGGAGCAAGCTGAAGTTCCCTGCTGGCTCTTCTCACTGATTTACAGGGGCTCTGCTGAAAGGCTTCCGGACTTGCTCAACTGCATCTTCTGAAGTTGAAGGGCGACCTGTTCGCTTACTTGGGCACAAACACCCATCTTTCACAAATTTAGCATGCCATCTGACAATGGGTTTCCTTTCAGGGACCTCTTTTTTAAATTTCCTGCGAAATGCACGCTGAACACATGTCCACGATTCAGTCTTTGCAAATTGGAGGACGCAAAACGCCTTGTCTTGTTTAGAGAACGCCATTACTGCACATGGAAAGATAAGACGAAAATCATTAGTATGACCAAAAACTTGATTAAGTAAGTTTTAAAATGACACCAGTTTCATTTTTTTACCTGGAATAGTTCATGAGATATACGCATTTGTAATGTTCCCAAGACTTTTGAAACACCCTGTATGTTTTAGTTTCATTTTTAGCTGTTGATATCCAAGTCATTTTTTAATTTTTTTTTATTTTTTAACTTTGGAAATGAAATCACAAACTATATATTGGTGGATATAGATTGGTTCATTTATTCAATAAGGGAGTTCAAACAAATTAGTTGGGGGATAGAAGCGACTCGTGATGCCAAGGTATTTCAAAGCCTAATGCTTCTCATCAGAAGAGCAGAAAAGGTGTTTCAAATCCTAATGCTTCTCATCAGAAGAGCAGAGAAAATGGGCTCTAGTTTATGAAAGTATGATAGGTTATGAAAAGGAAGGGTTGTAAAGAGATAGCTTCGAATTCGAGGGTATCAAAACCAAAGCAAAATATGATGAAAGTAAAAATAAAATAGATAAACCCTATAATTTATTATACCATACCTGTTCACACTGAAACACTTATCACAATATTCTGTGGATCTATATTAAAAAAACCTTGTTAAACTTTGTGACATATTTCCATTCTATGGAGGTCAGGCGCGAACGAACATCCCATAATTTTATTATACCATATTTCTTCAAACTGAAACATAATTATCAAAGTATACTTACGCAGATAGATATGAAAAGTCTTTATTAAAGTTTGTGCCTATTTCCATTCTATGGAAGCCAGGCGTGACTGCAGACTCCACAATTTTATTATACAATCCCTATTTAATTTAAAACATACTTATCAAAGTATTGTTATGTACATCTATATCAAAAACACTTGTAAACGTTTTTTTAATTTTTTTTTTAATTTTTTATTTCCATTCTATGGAGGCCAGGCGCGTACGCAGACCCCACAATTTTAATGAACTACCGTTCTGCCAAATCAAACATACCCATTCCTGTGTCTCGATACATCTTCTATCATTATATGTAATCAGTTTTTTAAAATAGTCAACCATATAGGAGCCTATTCGTGACCAAACACACACATACATTCAGCTTTATATATATATATATATATATATATATATATATATATATATATATATATGATGAAAATAATGGAAATAGTATTCCGACAAAATAGAGAAAATAAAAAGGAACAAACCCTATTATGTGTTCATCAACGTTTCGTCTTTATTTCAAGACTTCCTCTGGATGAATGAGATTAAGAAACCAAAAAATATACCAGTACAAAATATTTGAAAATGTTTCACGTGCACAGTGTGACGCAGTTCTATTTCAGAGAAACGGAAAATTGTTCCCAATAAGAATATAAACTTGCGTTCATAGTTTTAAAATTGAATTAACGACTATATGACGTCACTAAAATTTCCTTCTCTTCAACAGCGCCAGCCCCCCCTCCTTTTTGAATTTCCAACATCAATTTTCCGTTTCTCTGAAATAGAACCGCGCCACACTGTGCACGTGAAACATTTTCAAATATTTTGTACTGGTATATTTTTTGGTTTCTTAATCTCATTCATCCAGAGGAAGTCTCGAAATAAAGACGAAACGTTGATGAACACATAATACGGTTTGTTCCTTTTTATTTTATATATATATATATATATATATATATATATATATATATATATATATAAATTAATTAATTAATTTTATCAATAATACTAGTAGCAATAATTTATCCGTTAGTTTCTTTAGTTTCCTATAAAACAAAACGAAGCCCCTCAAGGAAAACGACGTTCGAATTTCTTTCTTTATCTATTTTTCCCGTCTACCCCTAAAACCTTAGCCTTCGGCAAACACGTCACGTTCTAAATTGGATTTAGACCCCTATCCACGTCCCTTCCGACACAGAAGCCCCACTTTTTGTCTTCTTCAATACTTACGACGAGAGATAATTTATACAAAGAAGGTTTCTCCAGATAGGAACGGGTGCTAAGGACATGGGCAGGACCTGAATGTGCGCGCGTACGTGCGTGCGTGGGATTGGAATAAGAGAGAGAGAGAGAGAGAGAGAGAGACCGATAGACAGACAGACGCACACAGAAACAGAGAGAGAGCGAGCGAAAAGAGGGATGGAGCGGCGACCAAATCTTCAAGAGCACAAGGCATGGGATAACAAAAGGCCTGTTCGCTCAGGAAACTTTATCTGCTGACGTAACAATATAAAGTACAAGTATCCAACATTAAGCAATAGTCAATTTTAAAACAAACTGACGATCACAGAGATAAACACATTAGTTGTAGCCCGGCGTTTCCCGGTCATACAGTACGCTTAAACATGACATTTTTAATTTATGCGGATTGCATATGAATTAATATAGAATCAAGCCCTAGACTCATACCTCAAGCAAGCCGTTCTAGTGTCTGAGGGAGTGGCACTCGTCTGACAACACTTTGAAATCATCATGATGTATATATATATATATATATATATACATGTGTATGTATGTATCTATATATATATATATATATATATATATATATATATATATATATATATACATGTGTATGTATGTATCTATCTATATATATATATATATATATATATACTTGTTTATTGCTATATAAACATGCTCACATCCCGCTGCTACAAATAGCCACTTGTTTCAGTCAAACAACAGATATCATCAGGCAGCGACTTGACTATTCAAAAGTTCAATGAATAATCTAATAATAATAATAATAATAATAATAATAATAATAATAATAATAATAATAATAAAGATTATTCATTGAACTTTTGAATAGTCAAGTCGCTGCCTGATGATATCTGTTGTTTGATTGAAACAAGTGGCTATTTGTAGCAGCGGGATGTGAGCATGTTTATATAATAATAAACAAGTATTATCAGCTCTTTTTATTGAGCACTATCTAACAACCTCGTTGAATTCATTAGTCCATTACTTTTGAATATAAAAAACCCCGAGTATATATATATATATATATATATATATATATATATATATATATATAAGTTTCATGGTTAAATTTTAAATTCTGAAAAAACAACATAGAGAGATATATATTCGATTTAAGAATTTATTGCTTGACAAAAGGAATATATAGAAGGGGTTATTTTAATTTCCTTAATCCATGGATTTTCAACAATGGCTCAAATCATCAGAGGAAATGAAATGCAGTTAGCAAAATGGCAAGCAAGCCGTTCCAACGTACCGTTCCGAATATCATCTCCAGGATTATTTTTTCTATCTTTATTATTTTGATAACTATACTATTGATTTCGAGGCCCGTTGCACACTTAACTCAATGCTCAAATTCTATTACTCACGGGGATAATTACAATGGAATGGTATATCCACCCAATTTTCGGATATAATTTGTCAACACCAGCATTTGGACCACAGCAACTAACACACAATCAACACAACAACGAATAAGTCGGCCCTGTATACTTTTCGAAATATCAATAGGGAGCAGTACGCTTTCGCTATATGGGAATATCATTTTCTCCCATGGCCTATTTTGTGCCCACCCGGATTTATAAGCCCCAACGACATTGGACTCCTTCCGTTAATGGACTACCCATTATTGTTTACGCCAATCTGACGGTATATGGTATAATAAAATTATGGGGTGTTCGTTCGCGCCCGACCTCCATAAAATGGAAATATGTCACAAAGTTTAACAAGGTTTTTTTTTAATATAAATCCACAGAATATTGTGATAAGTGTTTCAGTGTGAACAGGTATGGTATAATAGATGATGGGGTTTATAATTTTATTATACCATATGAAAGTATGATAG
>NC_136524.1:1455106-1482606 GCF_053919585.1 Euprymna scolopes
TCACAAATTGAAGATAAAAGATCAATAAATAATATATTCAAATTTAAAACAAAAAAAGGAGTGTTTTTTTTAAAATTTACCTGTAAAGTCCGAAGTTTAAAACCTTTTTTTTTTAAAAACACATTTTTTTGTTGCTTGTTTTTTTTAAATGAAACCTTGCTCCTTTAATTGAAAAAAAAAAATAGGGCTTGAATTACATTTTTCGAGTAGTTATAAGCTTGGAAAGACAGGGGGTCGAATAATACATTCCTCCCATTTTGAAATGTCTATTAAAAAGTAAATAGTTAATTTATTCACCAAAGTGTGATATATCACAAATTGAAGAGAAAAGGTCAATAAATAATATATTCAAATTTAAAACAATATAAAAGTGATGTGTTTTTAGAAATTTACCAGTAAAGTCCGAAGTTTAAAACCTTTTTTAAAACAACACGTTGTTTGTTTTTTGTTTTTGTTTTGTTAATGAAACCTTGGTCTTTGCCCTTTTAATTGAAAAAAAAATTAGGGCTTGAATTACATTTTTCGAGTATTTATAAGCTTGGAAAGACAGGGGGTCGAATAATTCACGCCTCCCATTTTGTAAATGTCTATGAAAAAATACATAATGAATTTACTCACCGAAGTGTTATATATCACAAATTGAAGAGAAAAGGTCAATAAATAATATATTCAAATTTAAAACAAAATAAAAGTGATGTTTTTTTAGAAATTTACCAGTAAAGTCCGAAGTTTAAAACCTTTTTTAAAAAAACACGTTGTTTGTTTTTTGTTTTTTGTTTTTGTTTTGTTAATGAAACCTTGGTCTTTGCCCTTTTAATTGAAAAAAAAATTAGGGCTTGAATTACATTTTTCGAGTATTTATAAGCTTGGAAAGACAGGGGGTCGAATAATTCACGCCTCCCATTTTGAAATGTCTATGAAAAAATACATAATGAATTTACTCACCAAAGTTTTATATATCACAAATTGAAGAGAAAAGGTCAATAAATAATATATTCAAATTTAAAACAAAATAAAAGTGATGTTTTTTTTAGAAATTTACCAGTAAAGTCCGAAGTTTAAAACCTTTTTAAAAAAAACACGTTGTTTTTTTTTTGTTAATGAAACCTTGGTCTTTGCCCTTTTGGGTTTGTATTACTGTACACATAGATTCGAAAAAGTTGTCAAAAAAACAAATATATAACAAATAAATGTTATCAAAGGCAAGATAAGTTACTTTTCTACCAAAATGGATATAATTTTCGTGTTTTTATTCAATGTAACATGTTTATTCAGCTCGAAAAACATGCAGTGTTTACCGATGTATTGGAGAATTCAAAATGGCGGCCGACTCTCTCTTAAACACGGTAAGTTCGAGAAAAGGTGTTATAAATGATAAACTAGACAAAATACTGTTAGAAATTCGCTCAATATATGTTACCGTGACATAGGTTGACATATATTCGGTGTTTTTTTAATATTATTTTGTTTGTTCATTATTTATAACACCTTTTCTCGAACTTACCGTGTTTAAGAGAGAGTCGGCCGCCATTTTGAATTGTCCAATACATCGGTAAACACTGCATGTTTTTCGAGCTGAATAAACATGTTACATTGAATAAAAACACGAAAAATATATCCAGTTTGGTAGAAAAGTAACTTATCTTGCCTTTGATAACTTTTATTTGTTATATATTTGTTTTTTGACAACTTTTTCGAATCTATGTGTACAGTAATACAAACCCGCCCTTTTAATGGAAAAAAAAATTAGGGCTTGAATTTTATTTTTCGAGTAGTTATAAGCTTGGAAAGACGGGGTGGAATTATTCACTATTTTTCACGAAATTTCTGACACACCTAGTGTGCGGGATACTTGTTTCAATGGACCGGATAATAATGATCGGCTTTTTTCGTCAGATTATTTAAGTAAATATAACGTTTTCTTTAATTGTACAACATATCATATTTAAGGATATTTTATAACCGAGCAAAGCCGGGCGGCTAACTAGTGATACGTACAGAGAGAGATACAAAGAGGGGGAGAGAGAAGTAAAGAGAGAGAGAGAGAAGTAAAGAGAGAGAGCGAGAAGTAAAGAGAGAGAGAGAGAAGTAAAAAGAGAAAGAGAGAGAAGTAAAGAGAGAGAGAGAAGTAAAGAGAGAGAGAGAAGTAAAGAGAGAGAGAAGTAAAGAGAGAGAGAGAAGTAAAGAGAGAGAGAAGTAAAGAGAGAGAGAAGTAAAGAGAGAGAGAGAAGTAAAGAGAGAGAGAGAAGTAAAGAGAGAGAGAGAGAAGTAAAGAGAGAGAGAGAAGTAAAGAGAGAGAGAGAGAAGTAAAGAGAGAGAGAGAGAGAGAAGTAAAGAGAGAGAGAGAAGTAAAGAGAGAGAGAAGTAAAGAGAGAGAGAGAGAAGTAACGAGAGAGAGAGAGAGAGAGAGAGAGAAGTAAAGAGAGAGAGTAAGTAAAGAAAGAGAGAGTAAGTAAAGAAAGAGAGAGAGAGAAGTAAAGAGAAAGAGAGAGAGAGAGGTACAGAGAGAGAGAAGTAAAGAGAGAGAGAAGTAAAGAGAGAGAGAGAGAGAGAGAGAAAGAGAAGTAAAGAGAGAGAGTAAGTAAAGAAAGAGAGAGTAAGTAAAGAAAGAGAGAGAGAAGTAAAGAGAGAGAGAGAAGTAAAGAGAGAGAGAAGTAAAGAGAGAGAGAGAAGTAAAGAAAGAGAGAGAAGTAAAGAGAGAGAGAGAGAAGTAAAGAGAGAGAGAGAGAGAAGTAAAGAGAGAGAGAGAGAGAAGTAAAGAGAGAGAGAGAGAGAGAGAGAAGTAAAGAGAGAGAGAAGTAAAGAGAGAGAAAGAGAAGTAAAGAGAGAGAGAGAGTAAGTAAAGAGAGAGAGAGAAAAGAAAGAGAGAGTAAGTAAAGAAAGAGAGAGAGAGAGAGAAGTAAAGAGAGAGAGAGAGAAGTAAAGAGAAAGAGAGAGAGAGGTACAGAGAGAGAGAGAGGTACAGAGAGAGAGAGAAGTAAAGAGAGAGAGAGAAGTAAAGAAAGAGAGAGAAGTAAAGAAAGAGAGAGAAGTAAAGAGAGAGAGAGAAGTAAAGAGAGAGAGAGAGAAGTAAAGAGAGAGAGAAGTAAAGAAAGAGAGAGAAGTAAAGAGAGAGAGAGAGAAGTAAAGAGAGAGAGAGAAGTAAAGAGAGAGAGAGAAGTAAAGAGAGAGAGAGAGAAGTAAAGAGAGAGAGAGAAGTAAAGAGAGAGAGAGAAGTAAAGAGAGAGAGAGAGAAGTAAAGAGAGAGAGAGAGAAGTAAAGAGAGAGAGAGAGAAGTAAAGAGAGAGAGAGAGAGAGAAGTAAAGAGAGAGAGAGAAAAGTAAAGAGAGAGAGAGAAGTAAAGAGAGAGAGACAGAAGTAAAGAGAGAGAGAAGTAAAGAGAGAGAGAGAAGTAAAGAGAGAGAGAGAGAAGTAAAGAGAGAGAGAGAGAAGTAAAGAGAGAGAGAGAAGTAAAGAGAGAGAGAAGTAAAGAGAGAGAGAGAGAGAAGTAAAGAGAGAGAGAGAGAGAAGTAAAGAGAGAGAGAGAGAAGTAAAGAGAGAGAGAAGTAAAGAGAGAAAGAGAGAAGTAAAGAGAGAGAGAGAAGTAAAGAAAGAGAGAGAGAGAAGTAAAGAGAGAGAGAGAAGTAAAGAGAGAGAGAAGTAAAGAGAGAGAGAGAAGTAAAGAGAGAGAGAGAAGTAAAGAGAGAGAGAGAGAAGTAAAGAGAGAGAGAAGTAAAGAGAGAGAGAGAGAAGTAAAGAGAGAGAGAGAGAAGTAAAGAGAGAGAGAGAAGTAAAGAGAGAGAGAGAGAAGTAAAGAGAGAGAGAAGTAAAGAGAGAAAGAGAGAAGTAAAGAGAGAGAGAAGTAAAGAAAGAGAGAGAGAAGTAAAGAAAGAGAGAGAGAAGTAAAGAGAGAGAGAGAAGTAAAGAGAGAGAGAGAAGTAAAGAGAGAGAGAGAAGTAAAGAGAGAGAGAGAAGTAAAGAGAGAGAGAGAGAAGTTAAGAGAGAGAGAAGTAAAGAAAGAGAGAGAAGTAAAGAGAGAGAGAGAAGTAAAGAGAGAGAGAGAAGTAAAGAGAGAGAGAGAAGTAAAGAGAGCGAGAGAGAAGTAAAGAGAGAGAGAGAAGTAAAGAGATAGAGAGAAGTAAAGAGATAGAGAGAAGTAAAGAGAGAGAGAGAAGTAAAGAGATAGAGAGAGAAGTAAAGAGAGATAGAGAAGTAAAGAGAGAGAGAGAGAGAGAAGTAAAGAGAGAGAGAGAGAAGTAAAGAGAGAGAGAGAGAAGTAAAAAGAGAGAGAGAGAAGTAAAGAGAGAGAGAGAAGTAAAGAGATAGAGAGAAGTAAAGAGATAGAGAGAAGTAAAGAGAGAGAGAAGTAAAGAGAGAGAGAGAAGTAAAGAGAGAGAGAGAGAAGTAAAGAGAGAGAGAGAAG
The DNA here is from genome assembly GCF_053919585.1 of Euprymna scolopes. NCBI lineage: Eukaryota > Metazoa > Mollusca > Cephalopoda > Sepiida > Sepiolidae > Euprymna > Euprymna scolopes. The sequence continues at coordinate 1,459,509 of NC_136524.1, forward strand.
TAAAGAGAGAGAGAGAAGTAAAGAGAGAGAGAGAAGTAAAGAGAGAGAGAGAGAGAGAAGTAAAGAGAGAGAGAGAGAAGTAAAGAGAGAGAGAGAGAGAAGTTAAGAGAGAGAGAGAAGTAAAGAGAGAGAGAGAAGTAAAGAGAGAGAGAAGTAAAGAGAGAGAGAAGTAAAGAGAGAGAGAAGTAAAGAGAGAGAGAGAAGTAAAGAGAGAGAGAGAGAAGTAAAGAGAGAGAGAGAAGTAAAGAGAGAGAGAGAAGTAAAGAGAGAGAGAGAAGTAAAGAGAGAGAGAAGTAAAGAGAGAGAGAAGTAAAGAGAGAGAGAGAAGTAAAGAGAGAGAGAGAAATAAAGAGAGTGAGAGAGAAGTAAAGAGAGAGAGAGAAGTAAAGAGAGAGAGAGAAGTAAAGAGAGAGAGAAGTAAAGAGAGAGAGAAGTAAAGAGAGAGAGAGAGAGAAGTAAAGAGAGAGAGAGAAGTAAAGAGAGAGAGAAGTAAAGAGAGAGAGAGAGAGAAGTAAAGAGAGAGAGAGAAGTAAAGAGATAGAGAGAGAAGTAAAGAGAGAGAGAATTAAAGAGAGAGAGAGAGAGAAGTAAAGAGAGAGAGAAGTAAAGAGAGAGAGAGAAGTAAAGAGAGAGATAGAAGTAGAGAGAGAGAAGTAAAGAGAGAGAGAAGTAAAGAGAGAGAGAGAGAGAGAGAAGTAAAGAGAGAGAGAAGTAAAAAGAGAGAGAGAGAAGTAAAGAGAGAGAGAAGTAAAGAGAGACAGAGAGATGTAAAGAGAGAGAGAAGTAAAGAGAGAGAGAAGTAAAGAGAGAGAGAAGTAAAGAGAGAGAGAAGTAAAGAGAGAGAGAGAGAGAGAGAAAAGTAAAGAGAGAGAGAGAGAAAAGTAAAGAGAGAGAGAGAGAGGAGGTGGAGGAAAGGGAGCGGAAGAGAGATGGGGAAACTAGGTCAGCTACGTTATTAGAACCACATCCCATTATCTTCCGCGTTCATGGAAAGGCCTGCAACGTTCCTGTCCCCTCTTTTTGACGTCCTGCTCTCCTATGGCCTCTCGTCTCCCTTATCTCTTTCCCCTCGTCAATGCCGGTGTCCTAACCCTACCCCTAACACCTCCCTTTCGCACCCATTCAGCTCTCCCCAGTGATCGCGCTCACCAACCTACTCAAACGTGGCCCACGTAAACATAAGGTCGTTTCACTAAAGTCGCACGTCTCGCTGACGTCACCAATTAAGTAACGTTCACGGGGAAATATGAACTGGAATACATTGAGGCTGCTGCAAGGAAGGTGGCTTCCCTCTATCGTGCTAGAAAACTACTCACACCTATATATATGTATCTTGTACTTTGTAAAGGACTAAGATATATAAATCCTAATCCCGTTACAAAAGGAAACGAATGGAATGAAGGAAACAAAAACTCAATTGCTGGAGAAGATAAACGTGTCGTTTATTTACTGTTGAAAGAATGAATGTTTTAGGTGTAACACGTGTTCATGTCCGTGCGGGTGTAACCATCGTTTGTTGCGGGACTGGTGTTATTTTTTTATTATTATTACATTTTCACCTTGGTGTAGGGGGCTACTATCATTGCCACTTTGGTGTAGGGGGCTACTATCAGGGGCAACAACTACTGGGGTACTATGTAGGGATTTGGGCAGCAAGAATATAGGGGTTTCATTAAAAGAGAGTCTTAGAGATGTTGTTGTTGTGAAGCGATTCATATTTATAAAATGTCATACTTAGATGAGTAATGGAAGGAAGCTCTTAGAGTGAGGAGATAGTCTTCTTTTTTTTTTACATAGGCATCACCACTTATCAAGGCCAAGAAGCCACTCAAGGATAAGGGTTAAAGAGTGTACAGTAGACATTGGACAATATAGTAATCATTAGTAATGAAAATTTGGTAAATTTGATAACTTATATAGAACGGCTCATCAAGAACTTATTTACGTTAGACTTGAACACAACCATATTGTAGTCAGTCGGAAAGCAGGAAAACGGAAGACAATTCCACAGGCGTGCAGTTCTAAGAAAGAAGCTTTGCTCATAGAATCTACGTTTAGGTTTAGGCACAGATAAAGAGTGGGGGAAATTATTGATAGTGTGTACAGCTAGATGAGTGTTTCTTGTGAAAGTTTGGCGAGGGGGGACCATAGATTGAAGCTCAGTTGAACACCTTCCCTGAAAATAACGATACATCAGAGACAAACTCGCAACATCTCTTCTGTGAGATAAAGGTTGCAAGGAAGAGAAAAGGACATCTCCTACGAGGCTACGAAGTCTATTTTGAACTCTATCAAGGCAGGACAAGTCCTTTCTAGCAGCTCCTGCCCAGATGTGGCAACAGTATTCCATCCTTGGACGTACCTGGCTCCTATATAGATAGAGAATAGATCAGTGATATATTTACCGGATCGATAGAAAGATCCCACCATTTTTCCAGCGGCCTTGGCAACAGATTTGATGTACGTGTTTTATTTAAGATCAGGAGTAAAGGTAATTGGGGGAGAAAATTATGGTCTTAATTCCTTCAGTGTTTGAGAGATAAAGAAGTTTAATGGAACATTCGAATATCTTTGTATCTCATATAGAGTTCAAGTGCTAGCCCCAGGTTGTGGGCCCCTTGATTTATGAGAACTTCGACTGAAATAAGATAAAACAAAGAATAAAAATATATTGTTCAGTAAAACAAAAGTTATAATAAATTTACTGGTGCTCAAAACCATAGAAAAAAACGTAAGGAAGTGAGCGACGTTTTTTATGACTGCTTTCCATAACAACCACGTCACTTCAGCGACTACTGTTGCTACTAATTCACTGTAAAACAGAGGGAATGAAAAAAATTAAATGGAGATAATTGAGCGGGGATTTTCTTGAAAGCAGACGAGTGCCGTATATTGTTATTACATATGTGTCTTATGTTTATGGGGACAAAAGATAAGACTGAAATAAACAAGTGAATTTACTGGAAACCTGGAAAATTCATGGATTACAATAGAAAAATGCGAGCATGATAAGTAATATGGTTCAGCTTAAACATGGAAAAGTAAAGGACTAGTTGTTGAAACTGGAAAAGAAAAGGACAAGATATTCTTGTAAAAAATATAATAAATGTATAACTTAAAATATTGCAGCATTAAGAATTGATTATATAATTTTATTACAATAAAAAAAATGCGAGCATGAAAAGTAATATGGTTAAGCTTAAACATGGAAAAGTAAAGGACTAGTAGCTAAAACTGGAAAAGAAAAGGACAAGATATTCTAGTAAAAAATATAAATTTATTACTTAAAATATTCCAGCATTAAGAATTGATTATATAATGTTATTGCAATAGAAAAATGCGAGCATAAAAAGTAATATGGTTAAGCTTAAACATAGAAAAGTAAAGGACTAGTTGTTAAAACTGGAAAAGAAAAGGACTAGACATTCTAGTCCAAAATATAATAAATTTATAATTTAAAATATTGCAGCATTAAGAATTGATTATATAATTTTATTACAATAGAAAAATGCGAGCATAAAAAGTAATATGGTTAAGCTTAAACATGGAAAAGTAAAGGACTAGTTGTAAAAACTGGAAAAGAAAAGGACTAGACATTCTAGTAAAAAATATAATAAATTTATAATTTAAAATATTGCAGCATTAAGAATTGATTATATAATTTTATTACAATAAAAAAAATGCGAGCATGAAAAGTAATATGGTTAAGCTTAAACATGGAAAAGTAAAGGACTAGTAGCTAAAACTGGAAAAGAAAAGGACAAGATATTCTAGTAAAAAATATAAATTTATTACTTAAAATATTCCAGCATTAAGAATTGATTATATAATGTTATTGCAATAGAAAAATGCGAGCATAAAAAGTAATATGGTTAAGCTTAAACATGGAAAAGTAAAGGACTAGTTGCAAAAGCTTGAAAAGAAAAGGACAAGATATTCTAGTAAAAAATATAATCTATATATACAAAAGCGAAAATGTATGTATGTATGTATGTATGTGTGTATGTTTGGATGTCTGTTAAAAACTTTCGATAGACGCCACGAAAATTCACAAACTCGGTATCACATCGAAGCTCCATCCTTTGCTCGAAAAATATCGAATAATTGGCCAAAAACGTTAACTTTTCACCCCGAAATCGACAATTTTCGACAGGGGGGGGTCAACAAAAACGGTCATCTCGTTACAATAACCGATTCTACGCATACGTCAAATGACGTTGCAACCTGATTTACTTTAAATAGTTGAAGAACTGAACAAATTTCATGTACGTCGCCTTAGCTCAGTTGCTTATGGCCTTGGTTCATTATCTAAACGTTTTGGGTTCGAATCGTGGTGTGAGATGTTTTTTTTTGTTTTTTTTTCGATTTTTTAAATTTTCATATTGAACCAGTGTTTCGTTTTTCTGCTTTTTTTTTTTTTTTTTACTTCGCTTATTCTTAGCGACACCCAAAGACACCCGGGTACCCACCGATTTTTTAAATTTTAATATCGAAACAGGCTTATTTAAGCCATTTTTCACGTGTTTTTTTTCTGTTTTCATCGTTCGTTTGCATTATGTTGGTTTTTTTTTGTGTTTTCTTTCCCAGCTTAAGTGTTAGCGTTGATTTCTTTTTTTACTTCGCTTATAACAAACAAACCTACGTCGTCGTCGTCGTTGCACCTGTCAATTCCATTCTTAAATAAATTCAAACATCTTTCACTAACTCATTCTGGCTGGCCGATTTTATTTTCAAACTTCACCTCAGGACTTCGAATTCGATCCTACCCCCCCCCCCCCGAGTTATTTTTTATTTAACACCACACACACCTACAAACACCCGGGCAACGCCGGGTACCCCCGCTAGTAAATTTATGATCTCTATATAAATAAAATGAACTCATTTTTCCCGTCGGATTTTGATCTTAATAGGATTAAAAATCAAGATATTTCATGCAAATATAATATGCACAAACGGCAGAACAATATCTGAGGTGTGTTATAGGCTTATTATTTCTCAAATTCCTCGATAATCTTAGATTTCTATACTTTTTCTGCTGAGAAGTCACGGCCAAAATCGGTTAGGATCAATGGAAGTGGTAAAATATTTTCTCTCTAATAAATTCCTCCTCCCCCTGCCACCACTTAACACCGTTTGGGGATCGTTCACAAGGAACAGTTGAGAAGAGAACACCGGTTTGGCTTCGTAGTTCTTTCATGTGAAGTTATTTAAAATCACTAAACTAAGCTGCAGTGCTCTGTGGCGTAGTGGTTAGCGTGCTGGACGATTCACATATTTTCACGTTCGCGCCAGCCTACCGTAGTCGTTTTTTTTTTTTTTTTTTTTTTTTCCTAAACAACTAGAATGGACTTTTCTTGGTGGCCGATCTGTTAACGTTGCAGATGTTTGTTTTTTTTGTTTTTTTTTTCACACTTTATTTTCCTACTTTTACTCATGACTCCGGGTTTGATCCTTCCTACTTACCTACCATAACATTTTTTAAAACTCCCCCCCCGTCCCGGAAACAAACACTCGGGCAACGCCGGGTACCCCCGCTAGTTTAAAATATTGCAGCATTAAGAAATTGGATTTTTGTCTTCTTAATATTAGACTAGAGACAGACTTCTCTTTGGACTACTGCACTGTCGGGAAAACAACCACAATTTGCATTATTTCAGGTGTTTTGAATACTTTCCAATCAGATCATATGCATCGTTATGCTGGATTGATCTTGGAATATATTCTATCTAAAGAACAATTTTGCATTTTGGATCAACTCTACAGGAGTTTCAGTCAAGCTGAAATATTATGTGCGGTTCATTTTTATATTAGTTATTTACATATCCAACATTTTTTCATTTTTTTTATTTGGCAATTTGTAACTAATATAAATGGCGGTTTGACTTAATACCTTAACTAGCAAATTCTAGCATTGCTACAAATATAATTTGCTGATTTCTTTATGTCCTCTGATGAGAAGAATTATAAGAATTGCATTCTTTGAAACTCTGCGGACTAAGGACTTTGTAAATTGTTTTTTGGAGTATTCAGTCGAACAATAAATTACAGTTTTAATTTTCTCTCTCTTATAATAAGCTCTACGCTCTATTGCTTATTGAGCTTTTTTTTATTCGGTTAGGATGACATTTTCTATATATAAATACTGTTATTTATATTAGTTTGTGGTTTACCGTTGTGTATATCAGGTAAACACTACATCCCTTTGGTTTCATTAATTGCAACGTCTTGTCAGACGAGTGCCACTCCCTCAGACATTTAAAATCCATGAGTCCAAATGCCTGAGGGAGTATCTATACAAATATGATGTTACAGAGTCTTAGCTTTGTACGACAGCTGTCTCTCTCTCAGTTCAAAATGTTGAGATCCAGCAACAAGCAAGAGCAAGATAGCCAGCAACAAATTAAACTGCAGACTAGCTTGATGCGGGTAATGGTCTTCCGCTTTATGGTTTTTTTAAAATCAGAGATTTGCTTCTCCTAGAAAGGTTGCCTTCACCACGGCTTACGGGAGCCCTCTCCACCCCAATACACATACACACACAAATATACACGGTGCTAGTTGGCCGTTGACCCAGAAAAAGAGTTCATTCGCCCTTTGTATATATATATATATATATATATATATATATATATATATATATAAGAGCAAACAGTTAATAAAACATGTTAAAAAACACTTTGAAAAAGAGTTAAAAACATATTTAATCTGAAAAGGAAACACTTGATTGGAGTTTTATATATATATATATATATGTATATATATGTGTGTGTGTATATTATATTATATATATATATATACATACATACATACATACATACGTATACACACAGACATATATACATGTCTGATATCCAAACAGTCGTGCGAGGTTAAGAGTTAGGGCTCTTTCGAATCTCGTTAGATTGAGCCACTCTGATGAGTTGTAGACGACGAAACACCTGTCAGTGGATAATTCTATTTTATAAACAATATATATATATATATATATATATATATGCATATGTATAGATGTATATGTACATATATATGTATATACATGTACGTATACATATGTATACATATATGCATGTATGTATGTATATATGTATATATATATTCATGTATATGTATATATGTTTATGTATATACATGTGTATATATATGTTTATGTATATACATGTTTATGTATATACATGTGTATATATATGTGTGTGTATATGTATATACATGTATATGCAATTATGTATATGCATATACATGTGTATGTATATGCAAATATATACATGTGTATACATATATATGTATATACATGTATATGCAATTATGTATATGTATATACATGTGTATACATATATATGTATATATATATATGTATATACATGTATGAGAAATCCTTCACGACTGAGACAATTTTTATTTTTGTACCTTTTCTCCACGTTAAACAACGACCCTGGTGTCTAACTCTGTCCCGTGGGGAGGCATAGTAAATAGGTACATGTGTATGTATGTATATATATGTATATACATATGTATACATATATATATATATATATATATATATATATATATATATATGTGTGTGTGTGTGTGTGGCGATTAAGCTACACTGAATATTCCGCGTTTCGTCCACTCTAGGATTGTTCAGGCTTAAGCTACGTGGAATATTAAGTGTAGCTTAATCGCCACACACACACATATATATGTATGTATACATATGTATATACATATATATATATATACACTTGCATGTATTATATATATTTTATAAATTACTAACTTGCTCTACCTACGTATTGAGCACTTTTGAAATACATACTTAAAGTTTACGCATAAATTTATACTTTCGTATATTAATTTTATGTGAGTAAATGAAATAGTTATACACATATGTGTATATATATATGTATATAATTGTATAATTATGTATGTATATATATATGTATATAATTATGTATGTATATATACATATGTATAATTATGCATATATGTATATTAAAATGTATATATCTATATATGTATGTTTAGTAATTTATAAAATATATCTGGCGATTAAACTACACTGAATATTCTGCGTTTCATCCACTATAGGATTCGTCAGGCTTATGCGCAAATTTTGTGGTTGCTTCTTGTTTTTATATATGCTGAGGATTTCTAGTTAGCCAATGAGCTTTCTAGTATACACCGTGCCCCCTCCTATCTTAAACCACTAACCTAGTTCTAAAACAGATCCTTTGTTCGATAAAATGCATGCCCATTGGCTGATAGGAGGGGGCGCGGTGGATACTAGAAAGCTGATTGGCTAACTAGAAATCCTCAACATATATAAAAACAAGAAGCAACCACAAAATTTGCGCATAAGCTTGACGAATCCTACAGTGGATGAAACGCAGAATATTCAGTGTAGCTTAATCGCCATATATATTTTATAAATTACTAACTAGCTCTACCTACGTATTGAGCACTTTTGAAGTAAATACTTAAAGTTTACGCATAAATCTATACTTTCGTATATTAAATTTATGTGAGTAAATGAAGTAGTTATATGTATGTTTATATGAATTTATATATATACACAGATACAATCAAATACATACACACACACACACACATATATATATGTATATATATATGTGTGTGTTTTAAAAACGCTAAGCAACGGTATACTTTTTTTTTCTGTCGACTTTAAGAAGATTTTTTAACATTTTTCTTACGATTGCCAACATTTTTTGTTTGTTTTTGTTTTTTCGATATTTCAATTTTTTTGCTCAAATTTTTTTCTGTTTGCGCGAAAATTATAAACAGTTTTTCCCATCATATTTTTGCGACTGATCTATGAATTATTATCTTATTTTATTTCATTTTTTTTTTTCGAATACTAATTTTTGTAAACCGTGTTTTCCCTTTCACGTCAACAGCTTATAACGATTTTTCCGTTTTATTTATATGTACAGTCATGCTCGACGCCCGGCGTTGCCCGGTTGTACAATATGTTTAAACATAATATTTTTTTGGTCTCCCAATAGGGTAGACCTGTAAATTCTGTCTTGTCCGTTCGTCCGTGTGTCTGTCCGCACTTGTCTTAATAACTACGCCTTGGAATTTTTAAAAATAATTTGCACAAACATTAAACATGATATGAGTAAAAAGAAAAGTAACAGAACAGATTTTCCGGGAAACTCTGGTTGCCCCCCCCCCCCTAGAGGTCCCTTTCGGGTTAAAATCACTAAAACTGACATTTTGTTCTCATTAAAAAAAAATCAATGCCTTGGATTTTTATAAAACTTTCTGAAAAGTGGTAACTAACTCATTTCTATATAATTTTGTTTGTCTATACTTTGCGATAACTCTTTGATGTGCCCCGGGGGGGGGGATCTTTTAGGACTAATAAAAAGACTCCGTTTTGGGGCTATTTTACTATATTTGTGCAAAGTTTTCTGTGTATGTAATTTAGCAGGTTTTTTTTTTTTTTTTTTTTTTTTTACAAGGTAGTCACCACTTATCAAGGCCCGGAGGCCACTCGGGGATAAGGGTTATTTCAACTACAGTACGTTAGTATTGGATATTTGATAAATGTCTTACTTAAGGAGGCGGTTCATCAGGAATTTGTTCATGTTGGACTTGAAGACATCCAGGTTGTAGTCAGGTGGGAAACAGGCAAACAGTACAGAGTTCCACAGGCGTGCAGTTCTAAGAAAGAAGCTTTGTTCATGGAATCTGCGTTTAGGTTTAAGCACAGATAAAGAGTGGGGGAAATTTTTGATAGTGCTTTCAGCTAGACAGGTGTTTATTGTGAAAGATCGGCGAGGGAGAACCAGGAATCGGAGCTCAGACGAGCACCTGCCATGGAAGTAACAATAAAACAAAGACAAGCTCGTAAAGTCTCTCCTGTGGGAGAGAGGTTGCAGGGAAGAGAAAAGGACATCCCCCACTAAACCACGGAGTCTATTTTATACTTTGTCAAAGCAGGACAGTGTTTTTAGCAGCTCCTGCCCAGATGTGGCAACAGTACTCCATCCTTGGATACTTGATTCATCAAGAACTTGTTTGCATTGGACTTGAAGATAGTCAGATTGTAGTCAGTTGGAAAGCAGGCAAACGGAAGAGAGTTCCACAGGCGTGCAGTTCTAAGAAAGAAACTTTGTTCATGGAATATACGGTTATGTTTACGCACAGATAAAGAGTGTGGGAAATTATTGATAGTGGTTGTAGCTAGACGAGTGTTAGTTTGACGATACAGAGACAGACAGATCAAGAGACAGGCATATAACCTTTTATATCCTAAATCACCCATCTACATCTATTCGATCATGTCCTACGAAAATAGAAGACCGTTCCATTTAGGGAAACGTGTTGTGTAGTCAACTCATATATATATATATAATTATGAAACTCAAATGACCTTGTAACGAGTGATGTAACCCACTTTCTGGTTTACGACGACAGGAGGGGATGGAGAGAGGATGGTAAAGAAAAGAATGTTAAATTTTAACTGCCTTTTGCTTAGGTGAGAGAGAGAGAGAGAGGGAGAGCGAGAAGGAAAGAGGGAGAGCGAGAAGGAAGGAAAGAGAGAGAGAGAGAGAGTGGGAAGGTGTTAGTGTAGATGTCATAATTTTGACAGGTACAGTGTTCCTTTAAAATTTGCGTAGTCGCTATACATTGACTTGTCCATATCAGTTTACAATAGGTTTTTTTTTTAATGTATTGACGTCCCTGACAAAATTGTCTCTGAGATGGGTTAGCAGTGTCAGAAATTTCATGAAAATAGTGAATAATTCCACCCCATCTTTCCAAGCTTATAACTCCTCGAAAAATGTAATTCAAGCCCTAATTATTTTTTCAATTAAAGGAGCAAGGACCAAGGTTTCATTAAAAAAAAAAAAAGACAAAAAAAACAATGTGTTCTTATAAAATAAGGTTTTAAACTTCGGACTGCACAGGTAAATTTCTAAAAAAGCGATTTTTTTTTTGTTTTAAATTTGAATATATTATTTATTGACCTTTTCTCTTCAATTTGTGATATATAAAACTCCACGACATAAATTAATTATTTACTTTTTAATAGACATTTCAAAATGAGAGGCGTGAATTATTCAACCCCCTGTCTTTTCAAGCTTATAACTCCTTGAAAAATGTAATTCAAGCCCTAATTATTTTTTCCAATTAAAGGAGCAAGGACCAAGGTTTCATTAAAAAAAAAAAAGACAAAAAAAAGACAAAAAAAAACAATGTGTTCTTATAAAATAAGGTTTTAAACTTCGGACTTTACAGGTAAATTTCTAAAAAAGCGATTTTTTTTTTGTTTTAAATTTGAATATATTATTTATTGACCTTTTCTCTTCAATTTGTGCGACATAAATTATTTACTTTTTAATAGACATTTCAAAATGGGTGACACTTGGGGGGGCGTGAATTTAAAAAAAAACGTTTGTCTAAAATATTATATTCGGTTTATTGGAAAGAACATAAAATTTCACATTGACCCTGAAAATATCGTAAAAATAGAATCAATAGAAAAATTTTGATAGATTTTTTAAGTTTAAAAATTGAAAAATATTGAGTTCGGAAAATTCATTACTGCTTTTAAAAAAATAAAAAAAATATTTCTATTACTTTTAAAACAACTGTAATAGTTTATTTTGGAAGTATAATCCATAAAGAAAATAAATAACCCACTTTTAACAGAGAAATTACGAGATTTTTATATTGTATTCGCAGTTTCGTGTTAGGGGTGTCAAAAATTCCTACAAAAATTCTGATACTGCTAGAGATGGGTATATATGCTGATGACACCACACTCTATAACAGACACGACAGGAAAACAAATGAACACATATCTAAAGAAATGGCAGGAACACTAGAGGATGACCTCCAACCTGTAGTGGAATGGGGACAAAAATGGAAGGTCACATTCAATGCTGCCAAGACTAAACTTGTTTCCTTCAATAACTACAAGAAACCTTCTCTACCACCAATAGCGATGACCAAAGACTCCTTATCTGAAAGTACATCTTTTAAACTCCTTGGCCTAACGTTCACAGGAAACATGAGTTGGAACAATTATATTGAAAGCATTGCCAGGGCCACTGCAAAGAACGTAGGCTCCCTCTACAGTGCTAGAAAACTACTAACACCCGAAAGTATCCTGTACCTCTCTAAGGCCACAATTCACCCATGTATGGAGTATTGCTGTCATATTTGGGCTGATGCATCTGCTACTAGTCTGTCACTCCTAGACAAGGTTCAAAAGAGAGTCGCAAATCTGATAGGCTCTGAACTGGCATCTAAGCTTCAGCCTCTGTCCCATCGACGAAACGTTGCATCCCTCTGCCTATTCTACAAGTATTTTAATGGTGAATGCTCTGGCGAACTGCACACACTTGTTCCCCCATGACGTAGACACCCTCGATAAACCTGAGAGGCAGCTAAATCCCACCCCCACACTGAAGAGATCCCTAGATGTAAAAGATCTTTCTACTCCAGTAGTTTCTTCCCCAGAACCGCTAGACTCTGGAATTCCATTCCCGGTCACTGCTTCCCTAACTGTACTGACATGCAGAAATTCAAGTGTAACGTGAACCAACATCTTGCTGCCCAAATCCCTACATAGTACTCCAGTCATGGTTGCCTCTTATAGTAACCCCCTACACCAAGGTGGCAATGTGCCTTGTTTGGGGTGAAAATGTAATAAAAATATGGATATATATGTTGTTTGAGAAGGAAAAGCGAATGATTTATAAATTGGTAATCAACGTTTCGTCCCTATTGCAGGGGGACATCCTCAGGATTTCAAAAAGAAAAATGCAGAAGAAACGGATCATAGACCGTATGCGAGTGAAAAAGGAAACAATATTAAAATCCTTTCCCATTTCTGACTTAAGTAAGAGAAGAATCCAGCTTGTCCTCGACGGTCGTACATTTTTTTTTTTTTTTTACACAGTGATCACCACTTATCAAGGCCCGGAAGCCACTCAGGGATAAGGGTTATTGCAAGTACATTACGTTAGTCTGGAGATTTGATGAAGTGTTTACTTAAGGGGGCGGTTCATTAGGAATTTGTTAACATTGGACTTGAAGACATCCAAGTTGTAGTTAGGTGGGAAGCAAGCAGACGGAACAGAGTTCCACAGGCGTGCAGTTCTAAGAAAGAAGCTTTGTTCATGGAATCCGCGTTTTGATTTAGGCACAGATATAGAGTGGAGGAAATTTTTCACAGTGGATTCAGCTAGACGGGTGTTTTTCGTGAAAGATTGGCGAGGGGAAGACCAGAGATTGGAGTTCAGACGAGCACCTGCGATGGAAATAACGATAAAACAAGGATAGGCTCGCAACGTCTCTTCTGTGGGAGAGAGGTTGCAGGGTAGAGAAAAGGGCATCCCCCACTAAGCCACAAAATCTATTTTGTACTCTGTCAAGGCAGGATAGGCTGTTTTTTGCAGCTCCTGTCCAGATATGGCAACAGTATTCCATCCTTGGACGTACTTGGCTTTTATATAGATAGAGAATTGCATCAGTAGTGAGATATCTTCTGGAGCGGTAGAAGGATCCCACCATCTTTCCAGCGACCTTGGCAACAGACTTGATGTACGTGTTCCATTTCAGATCAGGAGTAAAGGACAAACCCAGAAGCTTGTCAAAACACGGGGCTTCTCCTGGACGAGAGCCAGCCATTTCAATTGATGCCAGATGGGGATCAGAGCGTTGATGATGTAAAGATAGGAGTTTGGTTTTAGATGCATGAAAGGTAACCAGCCATGTCTTCCCCCACTGAACCATGCGCTCGAGATCAGAGGTGAGAGAATCAGAGAGAGCTTTGTCATTTACAGCCTTTGATGTATTGCCGTAGATGGTCGTGTCATCAGCATAGATGTCAACGAATGATTTAAGTATGTGTTTAGGGAGGTCATTGATGTAGATCAGGAAGAGAGTTGGGCCCAGGATTGACCCCTGAGGGACTCCAGCATTTATATTGCAGGCCTCCGATTTTTGTCCATCTACCACTACTCTTATGAGCCTATCGGAGAGAAATGATTTAATGATTGAGAAAACATTTCCAGTTATACTGTAGCTGGAAAGCTTGTGAAGTAGGCCCTTATGCCATACCTTGTCGAAGGCCTTTAATATGTCAAGAGCAATTGCCCTAGAAAGGAAGCCTTTGTCAAGAGATTCACTAATCCTGGGAGATATAACCGTTAGCACATCTGCGGTAGATCTTGCAGAACGGAAACTATATTGTATGTCACTAAGAAGATTCATCTCAGCAATATAAGATTTATAGCAAAAACAGACTGAATTTTTAAGAGTCTACGACAATTTCAAATGCCTGTACAAACAAGGCCGATAGCCATTAGTCGCGTGCTCTCGTGTAATGCGTGAATGTAGGATTGACATGAAATTCTTAAAGATAAACTAAAATGACCGAAAAATGGGCTGAAATGACTTAAATAAATAAAAACTAAATGACTTAGAATGACTGTAATGAATTTAACGATGAATTGAATGACCTTAAGAATGACTTGAATGCTTAAAAAAATAACTGGAATCCTTCAAAAACAACTTGAATGATCTGGAGAATGACTTGAAGGGCTTTGACTCGTTGTAAAGTGTGTGATCATTTTACATTAAATTGATACAGAAAAGTGATCCCCCACTTTATATCAAAAAGTTACAAACATAAGTAGAGCATGCAGTAAAAACAGATACTACACTTTGATCTTGGCCAAAATGCCAAGAAAAGGGTTTTTATTTTATTTTTTATTTTTTATTTTTTTTTTTACATAGGCATCACCACATTATCAAGGCCAAGAGGCCACTCAAGGATAAGGGTTAAAGAGTTTACAGTAGAAATTGGACAATATAGTAATCATTAGTAATGAAAATTTGGTAAATTTGATAACTTATATGGAACGGCTCATCAAGAACTTATTTAAATTAGACTTGAACACAACCATATTGTAGTCAGCCGGAAAGCAGGAAAACGGAAGACAATTCCACAGGCGTGCAGTTCTAAGAAAGAAGCTTTGTTCATGGAATCTACGTTTAGGTTTAGGCACAGATAAAGAGTGGGGGGAATTATTAATAGTGTTTACAGCTAGACGAGTGTTTCTTGTGAAAGTTTGGCGAGGGGGGACCATAGATTGAAGCTCAGTCGAACACTTTCCATGAAAATAACGATAAAGCAGAGACAAACTCGCAACATCTCTTCTGTGAGATAGAGGTTGCAAGGAAGAGAAAAGGACATCTCCTACGAGGCTATGAAGTCTATATTTGCTCCCCCACCGAGCAAATTAGGCACAAGACCGATTTTTAATGTGAGGAGTAAAGGGGAAATGGGGACCAACTCCCCGGGGAGCAGGGGAGCTGGATAGTGACAAGGTCTGATATGTGGGGGTTTCCCCACGTATGGTCTTTGCTTGTAGTATCTGCCGAACAGATACTACACTTTGAGATATTAAATCTTTTATTCATGTTAAAAATACATTGAAAATGAACAAAAAACTCAGGCACATGGCCAACTAAAAAGGGGGGATTGTGGGGGTCGTTGTTCATCCTTGTCACTCCAGAACTAAACAAAATCTAAAGTTTCTCTCAGCTAGCATCTTTCACCATAATACTGCATTCACCCTTTCATACTGGGAGGCGTCCTACTTAACTCCCAATTTTTAAAACATTTTTTATTGACGTGTAAAAACAAAAAAGATAACAATAAAAATGGTACAATAATTCATTTGTGTCGAGGGCGGGGGAAGAAAAAACAAAAGGTGATTAGTAGGACCCTCCCAACCCCTTCTAGATGATAGACTGCCCGTTTCGCTAGCTTTGTAAAAGGAACCTCGCTTCTGTGGGTCAGTCTCTAGGTGGGGATGCCCTCTAGATGGGGTGAATGGAGAAAAGAAAATTTTGTGGGTAAGGGATGGGGGTTAGTTTGTATTTCTTTCTCTCCAAGATGGGTAAAATTTAGAGGAAGGGATTAAAACAAAAATTGCAAGTAAGAGGGGATGGGGATCGTGGAGGCTTCCTAATCAGGGAGGGATGGAACACACACTCAGCTAGCTGAGAGACTACTTGTTTAATTTTACTTTACGGAACTGCGTGTTCCACACCTAGGCGGGGAACACGTATTCAAATTTGGCTCCTCTTCGTACACACAGACTTGCCACATGTATCCATCTTCTGTCAAATGCTGCGCGATGCAGCCTTCTTCTATCACATCTGATCTTCACCCGTAGTTGGTGTTTAAAGAACGTGATCAGATCTTGATCAGAAAAAGACAACACCCCCCCCCCGGCAACCTTGCAGACGCGACGTCCAAATCACCCTTCTCGCCACGGCCAGGATCGTAACGTAGACCATTTGTCTTTCCCGGCAAGCTAAGAAAAGCTTAAAAAGCTAAGAACAGCATCTATTAGCAACAGACCTTTGATCTTAACCAAAAAGGCCAAGCACAAAAGTGTTACGGACAGACCGACCGACCGACGGAGTGGCTTATAGAGTCACTTGCACGTGACTAAAATGTCTGGAAACTTACTGAAGGTGCCTTTTTTCATTCTTTTTTTTTTTGGGGGGCCACTTGGACGTAATTGGCACCATGACTAAGAAAGGTTAAGGTGTTGGTTTACGCTGTAGTTAAACTTCCGCATATCAGTATAGTTTTCTGACATTTTAGGGACCTCAACAGTGAAAAGGTGATATTTTGCTGCTAAGCAGGTTTGTCGGGCATAGGTACGTCGAGGGGGCACAAGTGCAAAGAGTTCATAAGCGCACATTCCATTCAAATATTTGTAAAACAGGCACAGTTACATACAGTTAATCGACCGAGAATCATATCACTCTATATACAAGGCATAGAAGACCAACGGATAAAATCCTGAAAAGAATATGCTGTTGTCCTAGCCCTAATAATTAATGCTAATGTTTCTGAATTATTTTCGATGGGGATTGGTTATTCGTATTATTGGATTCATCGAACTTCCGTTCTCATCTTGAGTGTCGTTTTCACAACGTTTCAATCAATGTAACCTCTGACTCTTATTCAGGTATATTTTATCGTCGAACTCTGGAATCTGGATGGAATTTCGAACGGAAACCTTTATTTAATGCAAGGATATATAATATATATATATATATATGTGTCACAGAGATAGAAGGGAGGGATTAAAAGAGTTAATGATCTCGTGGTCTAGTGGTTAGAGCACTTGAAAAAAAAATCAATTGTAAAAATGATATTCTTCCGAATGTTCAAGGTTCGATTCTTTGTGGACTACTGAAAAATGCAATTGTGAATCACACAGAAACTCTATTCAATCATGACTGACGAAATAAGAGCAAGCTACCCCCGCACGTGAAATAAAAGGGATTCATTCAAAATTCCGTCTAAATTCTTGACTTCGACAGAAATATTCCAGAGTTCAACACGATACATATAAAGAAGCTCCGAAGTTACATCAACTGAAGCTTTGTGAAAATGACACTCTTGATGAGAACAGTAGCTCGAATAATTTGAAGCCGATTGCTTTAATTTTTGACTAAATTCTATCAAGATTGTGTTAATAAAAATTGCAATATATGCTTTTCTTAATGATATATAAGGATGGAATACTGTTGCCATATCTGGGCAGGAGCTGCAAAAAACAGCCTAACCTGCATTGACAGAGTACAAAATAGACTTCGTGGGTTAGTGGGGGATGCCCTTTTCTCTACCCTGCAACCTCTCTCCCAGAAGAGACGTTGCGAGCCTATCCTTGTTTTATCGTTATTTCCATGGCAGCTGCTCGTCTGAACTCCAATCTCTGGTCCCCCCTCGCCAATCTTTCACGAAAAACACCCGTCTAGCTGAATCTACTGTGAAAAATTTCCCCCACTATATATCTGTGCCTAAATCAAAACGCGGATCCATGAACAAAGCTTCTTTCTTAGAACTGCATGCCAAATTAATTCCAATTCCAATTAACCATTTTCATACGTTGTAGTATAACTTTCATTTTTGTCTCTTGGTCTTAATGGATTCTAGGACAAGAATTTATCTAGTCTGGTGGAGTATCTAGCTTCGTGTTATTACTTGAGCTAACATCACTTGGAAAAGGTGCACAATTCCAATTAACCATTTTCATACGTTGTAGTATATCTTTCATTTTGGTCTCTTGGTCTTAATGGATTCCAGGACAAGAATTTATCTAGTCTGGTGGAGTATCTAGCTTCGTGTTATTACTTGAGCTAACATCACTTGGAAAAGGTGCACAATTCCAATTAACCATTTTCATACGTTGTAGTATATCTTTCATTTTGGTCTCTTGGTCTTAATGGATTCTAGGACAAGAATTTATCTAGTCTGGTGGAGTATCTAGCTTCGTGTTATTACTTGAGCTAACATCACTTGGAAAAGGTGCACAATTCCAATTAACCATTTTCATACGTTGTAGTATATCTTTCATTTTGGTCTCTTGGTCTTAATGGATTCCAGGACAAGAATTTATCTAGTCTGGTGGAGTATCTAGCTTTGTGTTATTACTTGAGCTAACATCACTTGGAAAAGGTGCACAATTCCAATTAACCATTTTCATACGTTGTAGTATATCTTTCATTTTGGTCTCTTGGTCTTAATGGATTCTAGGACAAGAATTTATCTAGTCTGGTGGAGTATCTAGCTTCGTGTTATTACTTGAGCTAACATCACTTGGAAAAGGTGCACAATTCCAATTAACCATTTTCATACGTTGTAGTATATCTTTCATTTTGGTCTCTTGGTCTTAATGGATTCCAGGACAAGAATTTATCTAGTCTGGTGGAGTATCTAGCTTCGTGTTATTACTTGAGCTAACATCACTTGGAAAAGGTGCACAATTCCGATTAACCATTTTCATACGTTGTAGTATATCTTTCATTTTGGTCTCTTTGTCTTAATGGATTCCAGGATAAGAATTTATCTAGTCTGGTGGAGTATCTAGCTTCGTGTTATTACTTGAGCTAACATCACTTGGAAAAGGTGCACAATTCCAATTAACCATTTTCATACGTTGTAGTATATCTTTCATTTTGGTCTCTTTGTCTTAATGGAT
The DNA here is from genome assembly GCF_053919585.1 of Euprymna scolopes. Lineage (NCBI taxonomy): Eukaryota > Metazoa > Mollusca > Cephalopoda > Sepiida > Sepiolidae > Euprymna > Euprymna scolopes. The sequence continues at coordinate 1,478,540 of NC_136524.1, forward strand.
TCCAGGACAAGAATTTATCTAGTCTGGTGGAGTATCTAGCTTCGTGTTATTACTTGAGCTAACATCACTTGGAAAAGGTACACAATTCCAATTAACCATTTTCATACGTTGTAGTATATCTTTCATTTTGGTCTCTTGGTCTTAATGGATTCCAGGACAAGAATTTATCTAGTCTGGTGGAGTATCTAGCTTTGTGTTATTACTTGAGCTAACATCACTTGGAGAAAGTGCACAATTCCAATTAACCATTTTCATACGTTGTAGTATATCTTTTATTTTGGTCTCTTGGTCTTAATGGATTCGAGGACAAGAATTTATCTAGTCTGGTGGAGTATCTAGCTTTGTGTTATTACTATAGCTAACATCACTTGGAGAAAGTGCACAATTCCAATTAACCATTTTCATACGTTGTAGTATATCTTTCATTTTGGTCTCTTGGTCTTAATGGATTCCAGGACAAGAATTTATCTAGTCTGGTGGAGTATCAAGCTTTGTGTTATTACTGGAGCTAACATCACGTGGAGAAAGTGCACAATTCAAATTAACCATTTTCATACGTTGTAGTATATCTTTCATTTTGGTCTCTTGGTCTTAATGGATTCCAGGACAAGAATTTATCTAGTCTGGTGGAGTATCTAGCTTTGTGTTATTACTTGAGCTAACATCACTTGGAGAAAGTGCACAATTCAAATTAACCATTTTCATACGTTGTAGTATATCTTTCATTTTGGTCTCTTGGTCTTAATGGATTCCAGGACAAGAATTTATCTAGTCTGGTGGAGTATCTAGCTTTGTGTTATTACTTGAGCTAACATCACTTGGAGAAAGTGCACAATTCAAATTAACAATTTTCATACGTTGTAGTATATCTTTCATTTTGGTCTCTTGGTCTTAATGGATTCCAGGACAAGAATTTATCTAGTCTGGTGGAGTATCTAGCTTCGTGTTATTACTTGAGCTAACATCACTTGGAAAAGGTGCACAATTCCAATTAACCATTTTCATACGTTGTAGTATATCTTTCATTTTGGTCTCTTTGTCTTAATGGATTCCAGGACAAGAATTTATCTAGTCTGGTGGAGTATCAAGCTTTGTGTTATTACTGGAGCTAACATCACGTGGAAAAGCTGCACAATTCCAATTAACCATTTTCATACGTTGTAGTATATCTTTCATAAGTATCCTCATGCCAGGATTTTCTAACAAACCGCTGTACAGAGAGGCCTTAGTTACTCGAGGATATTGTCTAGTAGGCATTTAAGTTCTTTTTTACAATATTGCTGAGAACATATCTGTAATAATTGTTTTGAATTTGGTCGAAAAATGAGTGAAACTTCAAACAGTTCTAAATTACTAAAACTGCCACTTAACCATATATTCAAACATTACCGGTTGGTTGTTTGTTTGTTTTGTTTTACGGCATATCAACCCTTTTCAGGTTATTTAATGCCGAATCTGGTGATTTTGAAGAACGATTTTTTAATATAGTATATTTTGTTTTTTAAGTCGTATTCTATTTAACCCATAGTTTTTTTTTTTTTTTACAAGGCATCACCACATTATCAAGGCCCAGAGGCCACTCAAGGATAAGGGTTAAAGAGTGTACAGTAGAAATTGGTCAATATAGTTATCATTAGTAATGAAAATTTGGTAAATTTGATAACTTATATGGAACGGCTCATCAAGAACTTATTTACTTTAGACTTGAACACAACCATATTGTAGTCAGCCGGAAGCAGGAAAACGGAAGACAATTCCACAGGCGTGCAGTTCTAAGAAAGAAGCTTTGTTTATGGGATCTACGTTTAGGTTTAGGCACAGATAAAGAGTGGGGGGAATTATTGATAGTGTTTTACAGCTAGACGAGTGTTTCTTATGAAAGTTTGGCTAGGGGGGACCATAGATTGAAGCTCAGTCGAACACTTTCCATGAAAATAACGATACATCAGAGACAAACTCGCAACATCTCTTCTGTGAGATAAGAGGTTGCAGCGAAGAGAAAAGGACATCTCCTACGAAGCTCGAAGTCTATTTTGAACTCTATCAAGGCAGGACAAGTCCTTTCTAGCAGCTCTTGCCCCAGATGTGGCAACAGTATTCCATCCTTGGACGTACCTGGCTCTTATATAGATAGAGAATCGCATCAGCAGTGAGATATCTACCGGATCGATAGAAAGATCCCACCATTTTTCCAGCGGCCATTGGCAACAGATTGATATACGTGTTCCATTTAAGATAAGGAGTAAGGGTCAAGCTCAGAAGCTTGTCAAAACTTGAGGCCTCCTGAAGACGAGAGCCATTCATTTCAATTGATGACAAATGTGGATTAACAGGTGCTACCACTCCTGGTCAGAGTGGACCTGGGAGCAATGGCAATTAAAGGGTGGCTCCACACTCCCTAAGGCCTGCAAGCTGGGGCCCTCACCATCGGATATAGTTTAAGGTCATATCCAGGACCAACAAAATTACCGTGTTTGAGTGCTACTGCAAGCTACGACTGTATGAACCCCCATACGAAGCTGGTTTTCTTAAATAATTATATGAAACCTTACCAACCACCAATAGCTATGACTAGCGACACCTTTTTCCTGAAAGCAGTTTAAGCTCCTTGGTTTAACATTTACAGGAAACACGAGTTGGAATAGATACATCGAGATCACTGCACTAAATAAGATCTCACGTAAACATACGCGCACAAGTGGTTCCTTCGTCTAATAATAATAATAATACACTTATATATCTATATTATATCTATAAAAGTGAACGTGTCTGTCTGTTGTCTGTGTACATTTCCCTACGCTCTTAGAGTAGAAGGCTCTCTTACATCTACGGATATCTACGATGAAGGGGTGGGATTTTGCTGCGTCTCGGGTTTTTCGGGTATATATGCGTCTATGAGGCAACAAGTGCTTGTCGTTCGTTGGAGCATTCACCGTTGAAGTACTTGTAGAACAGGCAGGGGGATGAAACGTTTCGTCGATTGGACAGAGGCTGAAGCTTAGATGACATTTCAGGACGTATCAGGTTGGCGACTCTCTTTTGAACCCTGTCCAGGAGTGAGAGACTAGTAGCGGATGCACCGGCCCAAGTGTGACAACAATACTCCATACGTGGGCGATTCAGGCGTAAGTAATTTTCTAGCACGTAGAGAGAACCCACCTTCGTCGCAGCACCATTATTATTATTATTACTCTGTCAATTTTTAGTCTATAGACTCGAAATTTGAAATACCGGGTACTGAGATTTGGGAAAATCGATGTGACGGGTGTCAGCCAGAAATTTGGCTGTTAAGTGGTCAAATTTCAACGATTTGACCTTTAAGAACTCTACCAACTCCTCCGACAATTTTGGGTCTAGACACTTGAAATTTTAGATATAGGTTCCTTGAACCTGGATCTAATTAATTAAGTGATTTGGATCTAATTAATTAAGTGATTTGAGCCCGAAACTATAAATTTTAAGGGGTCATAATAGGGGTCAAATTAAAAAAAAAATTTACTCTTTTTTTTTTTTTGCTCAGCATACACCTCCAAACACCCGGGCAACGCCGGGCTGAAATACTAGTAACATATAATCTCTGTTCCATCGACGAAATGTTGCATCAGTATTTTAATGGTGGATGCTCTGATGAACTACACGCCCTTGTTCCCCCTCAACGGAAATACCCCAGACAAAAAAATTGTCCTGCCTTGATGGAGTTCAAAATAGACTTCGTAGCCTCGTAGGAGATGTCCTTTTCTCTTCCTTGCAACCTCTATCTCACAGAAGAGATGTTGCGAGTTTGTCTCTGATGTATCGTTATTTTCATGGAAAGTGTTCGACTGAGCTTCAATCTATGGTCCCCCCCCCTCGCAAAACTTTCACAAGAAACACTCGTCTAGCTGTAAACACTATCAATAATTCCCCCCACTCTTTATCTGTGCCTAAACCTAAACATAGATTCCATGAACAAAGCTTCTTTCTTAGAACTGCACGCCTGTGGAATTGTCTTCCGTTTTCCTGCTTTCCGGCTGACTACAATATGGTTGTGTTCAAGTCTAAAGTAAATAAGTTCTTGATGAGCCGTT
>NC_136524.1:1490508-1533008 GCF_053919585.1 Euprymna scolopes
AATTTTAAGGGGTCAATTTCTGGTCTAAACAATTAAAATCTATATATCTATAAAAGTGAACGTGTCTGTCTGTCTGTCTGTCTGTCTGTGTACATTTCCCTACGCAATAACTCTGTCAATTTTTAGTCTATATGACTCGAAATTTGAAATACCGGGTACTGAGATTTGGGAAAATCGATGTGACGGGTGTCAGCCAGAAATTTGGCTGTTAAGGGGTCAAATTTCAACGATTTGACCTTTAAGAACTCTACCAAACTCCTCCGACAATTTTGGGTCTAGACACTTGAAATTTTAGATATAGGTTCCTTGAACCTGGATCTAACTTAATAAAGTGATTTTAGCCCGAAACTATAAATTTTAAGGGGTCATAGTAGGGGTCAAATTAAAAAAAAAAAATTTACTCTTTTTTTTTTTTTTTTTGCTCAGCATACACCTCCAAACACCCGGGCAACGCCGGGCTGAAATGCTAGTTTTACATAAACAGGTATTCAGAGATAGGGCAAGCTTTTTAGTCGGTTTGGGTCGAAAAATTTAGTTACCAATATATAAATGTATGTATGTATGTTTGCATGTCTGCTAAAACTTTCGACAGAGGCGACAGCTTTTCACAAAATCAGTATTGTTTTGGAGCCCGACCTTTCAGACAACAAATATCGAAAAATTTGCTAAAGACGTTAATATCTCCACCTTCAACTGCGCACTTTTTAACAGGAGGGGGTCACTTTTTTTCGCAGACATTTTTTAAAGTCATCCTCTCCTTTCGATTGTCAAGCCTAAATTAAAACCTACGTCACTTCCGGTTTAGCGGTGGTCGTAACAGCAAAGATATCAGGTGTTTTTCCCTGTTCTTTTTCTCCTTTGCGGTACGGGGTTGAGCCTGCCTTCCTACTACTGCCTTTTTTTTTTTTTTTTTTTTTTTTGGCTCAACATACACATCTAAACACCCGGGCAATGCCGGGCACCCATGCTAGTATAATATATATATATATATATATATATATATATATATATATTTATATATAAGAACAAGTAGTTAATAAAACATGTCCAAAAACACTTAAAAACATATTTAATTTTAAAAAGGAAACACTAGATAAATCTTAATCTGCAGAGTTTCAAAGAAATACATTCCTTCTCATCAGAGGGTAGGAATTAGCAAAATGCGGGATTAGATTTAGCTTGCAATTGAGTGTCTGTATTTAAAGGACTTTTTTTTTTTACATAGGCATCACCACTTATCAAGGCCAAGGGGCCACTCAAGGATAAGGGTTAAAGAGTGTACAGTAGACATTGGACAATATAGTAATCATTAGTAATGAAAATTCGGTAAAGTTGATAACTTATATGGAACGGCTCATCAAGAACTTATTTACGTTAGACTTGAACACAACCATATTGTAGTCAGCCGGAAAGCAGGAAAACGGAAGACAATTCCACAGGCGTGCAGTTCTTAGAAAGAAGCTTTGTTCATTGAATCTACGTTTAGGTTTAGGCACAGATAAAGAGTGGGGGGAATTATTGATAGTGTGTACAGCTAGACGAGTGTTTCTTGTGAAAGTTTGGTGAGCGGGGACCATAGATTGAAGCTCAGTTGAACACTTTCCATGAAAATAACGATACATCAGAGACAAACTCGCAACATCTCTTCTGTGAGATAGAGGTTGCAAGGAAGAGAAAAGGACATCTCCTACGAGGCTACAAAGTCTATTTTGAACTCTATCAAGGCAGGACAAGTCATTTCTAGCAGCTCCTGCCCAGATGTGGCAACAATATTCCATCCTTGGACGTACCTGGCTCTTATATAGATAGAGAATAGTATTAGCAGTGAGATATTTACCGGATTGATAGAAAGATCCCACCATTTTTCCAGCGGCCTTGGCAATAGATTTGATATACCTGTTCCATTTAAGATCAGGAGTAAAGGTCAAGCCCAGAAGCTTGTCAAAACTGTAGGCCTCCTGAAGACGAGAGCCATTCATTTCAATTGATGCCAGATGTGGATCAGAATGTTGATGATATAAAGAGAGAAGCTTGGTTTTATATGCATTAAAAGTAACCAGCCACTCCTTTCCCCATTGTACTACGTGCTCAAGATCAGAGGAGAGAGAATTGGAGAGAACTTGGTCGTTCACTGTCTTAGATGTGCTACCATAAATGGTAGTGTCGTCAGCATAAATGTCTACAAATGATGTAAGGATGTGATTTGGAAGATCATTAATGTAGATCAGGAAAAGAGTTGGGCCCAGGATAGACCCCTGAGGGACACCAGCATTAATACTGTGAGCTTCTGATTTTTGCCCCTCAACTACTACTCTTAAGAACCTATCAGAAAGAAATGATTTAATAATTGAGAAGACATTTCCAGCTATACCATAGGTAGAGATCTTGTGAAGTAAACCTTTATGCCATACCCTATCAAAGGCCTTAGATATGTCAAGAGCAATTGCCCTAGAAAGGTGGCCTCCGTCGAGAGATTTGCTAATCCTATGAGATATAATTGTAAGCACATCTGCTGTAGAACTAGCAGAACGGAAACCTGTGTACTATTCAGTGAGGGTAGGAATTAGCAAAATGCAGGATCGGATTTTGCATACAAAAGTATTTGATGAAACAGCAAGTAAGTCAAAGATCTTACTTGATAACAAAAAGTGAAGCAAAGGGAATATGGTGAAGAAAAAGGTGATTTCACATTTTTTTTTTTTTTTTTTCATTTTTCTTAAACTTTTTCTTCTAGGGGATGGGACATCCAACCAGATGTCTGACATTTACCCCGATTTTAGTGAGTCCAACCAACAGATCTCTTCAGGATTCTAGCCGTCCCTTTCAGTGCAATTGTTTGTATTTCACTTGCACTTGGTTCACCGGGTAGGCTTGCTATGAACTTTTTAAAGTGTCTTTTTTATAAGCCCAGTTGCTCCTATGATGACTGGTATAATTGAAACGTCTTTTAGTTTCCAATTTCGAAAAAGATTGGTGGTGGGGGGGGGGAAACCAGAGATTGGAGCTCAGACGAGCACCTGCCATGGAAATAACGGTAAAGCAAAGATAGGCTTGCAACGTCTCTTCTGTGGGAGAGATGTTGCAGGGAGAACAAAAGGGCATCCCCCACTAAGCCACGAAGTCTTTTCAGTGCAATCGTTTCTATTTCACTTGCACTTGGTTCACCGGGTATGCTTGCTATGAACTTTTTAAAGTTCTTTTTTATAAGCCCAGTTGCTCCTATGATGACTGGTATAATTGAAACGTCTTTTAGTTTCCAATTTCGAAAAAGATTGGCGGGGGGGGGGGACCAGAGATTGGAGCTCAGACGAGCACCTGCCATGGAAATAACGGTAAAACAAAGATAGGCTTGCAACGTCTCTTCTGTGGGAGAGATGTTGCAGGGAAGAGAAAAGGGCATCCCCCACTAAGCCACGAAGTCTTTTCAGTGCAATCGTTTCTATTTCACTTGCACTTGGTTCACCAGGTATGCTTGCTATCAACTTTTTTAAGTGTCTTTTTTATAAGCCCAGTTGCTCCTATGATGACTGGTATAATTGAAACGTCTTTTAGTTTCCAATTTCGAAAAAGATTGGTGGGGGGGGGGAACAAGAGATTGGAGCTCAGACGAGCACCTGCCATGGAAACAACGGTTAAACAAAGATAGGCTTGCAACGTCTCTTCTGTGGGAGAGATGTTGCAGGGAAGAGAAAAGGGCATCCCCCACTAAGCCACGAAGTCTTTTCAGTGCAATCGTTTCTATTTCACTTGCACTTGGTTCACCGGGTATGCTTGCTATGAACTTTTTTAAGTGTCTTTTTTATAAGCCCAGTTGCTCCTATGATGACTGGTATAATTGAAACGTCTTCTAGTTTCCAATTTCGAAAAAAGATTGGCGGGGGGGGGGGGGAACCAGAGATTGGAGCTCAGACGAGCACCAGCCATGGAAATAACGGTAAAGCAAAGATAGGCTTGCAACGTCTCTTCTGTGGGAGAGATGTTGCAGGGAAGAGAAAAGGGCATCCCCCACTAAGCCACGAAGTCTTTTCAGTGCAATCGTTTCTATTTCACTTGCACTTGGTTCACCGGGTATGCTTGCTATGAACTTTTTAAAGTGTCTTTTTTATAAGCCCAGTTGCTCCTATGATGACTGGTATAATTGAAACGTCTTTTAGTTTCCAATTTCGAAAAAGATTGGTGGGGGAGGGGGGGAACCAGAGATTGGAGCTCAGACGAGCACCTGCCATGGAAATAACGGTAAAACAAAGATAGGCTTGCAACGTCTCTTCTGTGGGAGAGATGTTGCAGGGAAGAGAAAAGGGCATCCCCCACTAAGCCACGAAGTCTTTTCAGTGCGATCGTTTCTATTTCACTTGCACTTGGTTCACCGGGTATGCTTGCTATAAACTTTTTAATGTTCTTTTTTATAAGCCCAGTTGCTGCTATGATGACTGGTATAATTGAAACGTCTTTTAGTTTCCAATTTCGAAAAAGATTGGCGGGGGGGGGGAACCAGAGATTGGAGCTCAGACGAGCACCTGCCATGGAAATAACGGTAAAACAAAGATAGGCTTGCAACGTCTCTTCTGTGGGAGAGATGTTGCAGGGAAGAGAAAAGGGCATCCCCCACTAAGCCACAAAGTCTTTTCAGTGCAATCGTTTCTATTTCACTTGCACTTGGTTCACCGGGTATGCTTGCTATGAACTTTTTAAAGTGTCTTTTTTATAAGCCCAGTTGCTCCTATGATGACTGGTATAATTGAAACGTCTTTTAGTTTCCAATTTCGAAAAAAGATTGGTGGGGGGGGGGGAACCAGAGATTGGAGCTCAGACGAGCACCTGCCATGGAAATACCAGTAAAACAAAGATAGGCTTGCAACGTCTCTTCTGTGGGAGAGATGTTGCAGGGAAGAGAAAAGGGCATCCCCCACTAAGCCACGAAGTTTTTTCAGTGCAATCGTTTCTATTTCACTTGCACTTGGTTCACCGGGTATGCTTGCTATGAACTTTTTAAAGTGTCTTTTTTATAAGCCCAGTTGCTCCTATGATGACTGGTATAATTGAAAGGTCTTTTAGTTTCCAATTTCGAAAAAGATTGGCGGGGGGGATGGGGAACCAGAGATTGGAGCTCAGACGAGCACCCGCCATGGAAATAACGGTAAAACAAAGATAGGCTTGCAACGTCTCTTCTGTGGGAGAGATGTTGCAGGGAAGAGAAAAGGGCATCCCCCACTAAGCCACGAAGTCTTTTCAGTGCAATCGTTTCTATTTCACTTGCACTTGGTTCACCGGGTATGCTTGCTATGAACTTTTTAAAGTGTCTTTTTTATAAGCCCAGTTGCTCCTATGATGACTGGTATAATTGAAACGTCTTTTAGTTTCCAATTTCGAAAAAGATTGGCGGGGGGGGGAACCAGAGATTGGAGCTCAGACGAGCACCTGCCATGGAAATAACGGTAAAACAAAGATAGGCTTGCAACGTCTCTTCTGTGGGAGAGATGTTGCAGGGAAGAGAAAAGGGCATCCCCCACTAAGCCACGAAGTCTTTTCAGTGCAATCGTTCGTATTTCACTTGCACTTGGTTCACCGGGTATGCTTGCTATGAACTTTTTAAAGTGTCTTTTTTATAAGCCCAGTTGCTCCTATGATGACTGGTATAATTGAAACGTCTTTTAGTTTCCAATTTCGAAAAAGATTGGCGGGGGGGGGAACCAGAGATTGGAGCTCAGACGAGCACCTGCCATGGAAACAACGGTAAAACAAAGATAGGCTTGCAACGTCTCTTCTGTGGGAGAGATGTTGCAGGAAAGAGAAAAGGGCATCCCCCACTAAGCCACGAAGTCTTTTCAGTGCAATCGTTTCTATTTCACTTGCACTTGGTTCACCGGGTATGCCTGCTATGTACTTTTTAAAATTCTTTTTCATTAAGCCCAGTTGCTCCTATGATGACTGGTATAATTGAAACGTCTTTTAGTTTGCAATTTCTAAAAAGATTGGCGGGGGGGGGAACCAGAGATTGGAGCTCAGACGAGCACCTGCCATGGAAATAACGGTAAAACAAAGATAGGCTTGCAACGTCTCTTCTGTGGGAGAGAGGTTGCAGGGAAGAGAAAAGGGCATCCCCCACTAAGCCACGAAGTCTTTTCAGTGCAATCGTTTCTATTTCACTTGCACTTGGTTCACCGGGTATGCTTGCTATGAACTTCTTTAAGTTCTTTTTTATAAGCCCAGTTGCTCCTATGATGACTGGTATAATTGAAACGTCTTCTAGTTTCCAATTTCGAAAAAGATTGGTGTTGGGGGGGGGAACCAGAGATTGGAGCTCAGACGAGCACCTGCCATGAAAACAACGGTAAAACAAAGATAGGCTTGCAACGTCTCTTCTGTGGGAGAGATGTTGCAGGGAAGAGAAAAGGGCATCCCCCACTAAGCCACGAAGTCTTTTCAGTGCAATCGTTTCTATTTCACTTGCACTTGGTTCACCGGGTATGCTTGCTATGAACTTTTTAAAGTTCTTTTTCATAAGCCCAGTTGCTCCTATGATGACTGGTATAATTGAAACGTCTTTTAGTTTCCAATTTCGAAAAAGATTGGCGGGGGGGAAGGAACCAAAGATTGGAGCTCAGACGAGCACCTGCCATGGAAATAACGGTAAAGCAAAGATAGGCTTGCAACGTCTCTTCTGTGGGAGAGATGTTGCAGGGAAGAGAAAAGGGCATCCCCCACTAAGCCACGAAGTCTTTTCAGTGCAATCGTTTCTATTTCACTTGCACTTGGTTCACCGGGTATGCTTGCTATGAACTTTTTAAAGTGTCTTTTTTATAAGCCCAGTTGCTCGTATGACGACTGGTATAATTGAAACGTCTTTTAGTTTCCAATTTCGAAAAAGATTGGTGGTGGGGGGGGAAACCAGAGATTGGAGCTCAGACGAGCACCTGCCATGGAAATAACGGTAAAACAAAGATAGGCTTGCAACGTCTCTTCTGTGGGAGAGATGTTGCAGGGAAGAGAAAAGGGCATCCCCCACTAAGCCACGAAGTCTTTTCAGTGCAATCGTTTCTATTTCACTTGCACTTGGTTCACCGGGTATGCTTGCTATGAACTTTTTAAAGTGTCTTTTTTATAAGCCCAGTTGCTCCTATGATGACTGGTATAATTGAAACGTCTTTTAGTTTCCAATTTCGAAAAAGATTGGCGGGGGGGGGGAACAAGAGATTGGAGCTCAGACGAGCACCTGCCATGGAAATAACGGTAAAGCAAAGATAGGCTTGCAACGTCTCTTCTGTGGGAGAGATGTTGCAGGGAAGAGAAAAGGGCATCCCCCACTAAGCCACGAAGTCTTTTCAGTGCGATCGTTTCTATTTCACTTGCACTTGGTTCACCGGGTATGCTTGCTATGAACTTTGTAAAGTTCTTTGTTATAAGCTCAGTTGCTCCTATGATGACTGGTATAATTGAAACGTCTTCTAGTTTCTAATTTCGAAAAAGATTGGCGGGGGGGGGGGACCAGAGATTGGAGCTCAGACAAGCACCTGCCATGGAAACAACGGTAAAACAAAGATAGGCTTGCAACGTCTCTTCTGTGGGAGAGATGTTGCAGGGAAGAGAAAAGGGCATCCCCCACTAAGCCACGAAGTCTTTTCAGTGCAATCGTTTCTATTTCACTTGCACTTGGTTCACCGGGTATGCTTTCTATAAACTTTTTAATGTTCTTTTTTATAAGCCCAGTTGCTGCTATGATGACTGGTATAATGGAAACGTCTTTTAGTTTCCAATTTCGAAAAAGATTGGTGTTGGGGGGGGAACCAGAGATTGGAGCTCAGACGAGCACCTGCCATGGAAATAACGGTAAAACAAAGATAGGCTTGCAACGTCTCTTCTGTGGGAGAGATGTTGCAGGGAAGAGAAAAGGGCATCCCCCACTAAGCCGCGAAGTCTTTTCAGTGCAATCGTTTCTATTTCACTTGCACTTGGTTCACCGGGTATGCTTGCTATGAACTTTTTAAAGTGTCTTTTTTATAAGCCCAGTTGCTCCTATGATGACTGGTATAATTGAAACGTCTTTTAGTTTCCAATTTCGAAAAAGATTGGTGAGGGGGGGGGCAGAGATTGGAGCTCAGACGAGCACCTGCCATGGAAATAACGATAGAACAAAGATAGGCTTGCAACGTCTATTCTGTGGGAGAGATGTTGCAGGGAAGAGAAAAGGGCATCCCCCACTAAGCCACGAAGTCTTTTCAGTGCAATCGTTTCTATTTCACTTGCACTTGGTTCACCGGGTATGCTTGCTATGAACTTTTTAAAGTTCTTTGTTATAAGCCCAGTTGCTCCTATGATGACTGGTATAATTGAAACGTCTTTTAGTTTCCAATTTCGAAAAAGATTGGCGGGGGGGGGGAACCAGAGATTCTAATTTCGTTTCATATCATACATAAGTCCTTGATACTTTGTTATCTTTTCCCTCTCAGCTCTGGTACACTGACCTCCATTATGGTCGCTTTTTTGTTTGCTCTGTCCCAAATCACTATATCTTGTTTAACAGCTGTGTTTTCTAGATATGTAGCAGTAGGGATTATGTAGTCATAGTGAACGGTGTAGGTGTCATTCCCAACTGTTCGTTCCGGTATATGTTCCTAGGATGTTGAGTTTCTTACATATCTTCCAGTGAAGGTATTTGCAAACTCCGTTATGGCGATCTGTATAATAACCATCTCCAAGTAGGACCTTGTAGCTAGAAATCAGGTGGCCAACGCTCAACCTCAGTGCTATAGAACCTGCATTTATTATTGTTGCTTAGACCATTCATCTTTTTGAATGCGTTCGTCATGAGCCCCTGGTCTTGTGTTACATAAGGGAGGGAGAAGAAACGGATTTGGACTTTGGACACTTTACTTGAGGGATACTGGTACCCTGGTGATGACGTGTCCATTTTACTAATGAAGAGAAAAAGTTTACGACGATGAGAGAGATATTACAAGTGTTAAGAGACGAGAGAACGGGACCCAAGATCCCTTAAACCGTTTGTCTGGTGGTTAGGACACTTGTGGATGTATGTGTTTATATATAGAAGTTCATACCTGGTTTTGCTGCTCTGGGAGAGTCTTCATCTGGGTGGAGCTCTCTTGCTGTTTTCGCCGGAATACACAAGATGAAGACAGATGTTGGGTTTTCAACCTTTTATTCTCCCAGGCATGATCTGCAGATGTCGCCATCGATGGTCTCCACTGTGGGTACCTACCATGTCCCACATCTGGGGCGCGCATCTCCCCCTTACTTAGGAGAGAACCATTTTAGACTTCTGCTCGGCTTGGCATTTTCTGAGAGACTCAACGTTTCACCAACCTTGCCACGTAGCATCACATGACATCCGGTTAGATGAAACGTCACTTCCTGCAACGTGGATTAACTACAAAAATATCTCTCTGACCTCCTCCCACCATCTTCCCCTCTCTCTCGATCTACTATCTAATAGAGACACAGAGAGAGAAAATAGAGAGAGTATGAAAGAGCCAGAGAGAGAGAGGGGAGAGATGCTCTTTAACATTTGTGCAGTGAATGGTAAAATTTCCAATGATGGTAAAATCCAAAAATGCAGCATCCAAGAAAGTTAGTTAAAATTCCATTCGCACAAGTAAAATCCAAGGGAAGCATGTGATTTGAAGATGATCCAAAGTAATCCAAAAAGGCAGAAATCCGTGGAATAATTCACAAATAGGTAGATCAGGAAGAGAGTTGGGCCCAGGATTGACCCCTGAGGGACTCCAGCATTTATATTGCAGGCCTCCGATTTTTGACCATCTACCACTACTCTTATGAGCCTATCGGAGAGAAATGATTTAATGATTGAGAAAACATTTCCAGTTATACCGTAGCTGGAAATCTTGTGAAGTAGACCCTTATGCCATACTTTGTCGAAGGCCTCTGATATGTCAAGGATGGAATGCTGTTGCCATATCTGGGCAGGAGCTGCTAAAAACAGCCTATCATGCCTTGACAGAGTACAAAATAGACTTCGTGGTTTAGTGGGGGATGCCCTTTTCTCTACCCTGCAACCCCTCTCCCACAGAAGAGACGTTGCGAGCCTATCCTTGTTTTATCGTTATTTTCATGGCAGGTGCTCGTCTGAACTCCAATCTCTGGTCCCCCCTCGCCAATCTTTCACGAAATACACCCGTCTAGCTGAATTCACTGTGAAAAATTTCCCCCACTCTATATCTGTGCCTAAATCAAAACGCGGATTTCATGAACAAAGCTTCTTTCTTAGAACTGCATGCCTGTGGAACTCTGTTCCGTCTGCCTGCTTCCCTCCGGACTACAACTTGGATGTCTTCAAGTCTAATGTTAACAAATTCCTAATGAACCGCCCCATTAAGTAAACACTTCATCAAATCTCCTCACTAATGTAATGTACTTGCAATAACCCTTATCCCTGAGTGGCTTCCAGGCCTTGATAAGTCTTCCCCCATTGAACCACTCTTTGGAGATCAGAGGAGAGAGACTCATTACAGCCTTTGATGTGTTGCCGTAGATGGTCGTGTCATCAGCATAGATGTCAACGAATGATTTAAGTATGTGTTTAGGGAGATCATTGATGTAGATCAGGAAGAAATTAAAGTTGGTTGTTTTTTTTTTGTTTTACGGCATATCAACCCTTTTCAGGTTATTTAATGCCGAATCCAGTGATTTTGAAGAAAAATTTTTTATAATAGAGTATATTTGTTTTTTTAAGTCGGTTTTTATTTAACCCATAGTTGGGACCCTAACAGGTACTACCACTCCAGGTCAGAGTGGACCTGGGAGCAATGGCAATTAAAGGGTGGCTCCACACTCCCCAAAGCCCGCAAGCTGCGGCCTCACCATCGGATATAGTTTAAGGTCATATCCAGGACTAGTAAAACCTGGAATCGAAGGTTAGTTCGTTTCGTTTATTATTATTTATTTTTTTTTTAGTAAACGCGATTTTCTATGAGTAAACTGAAGTCGTATTGCAGAACACAAACTTCTGTAAGAGAGTGTTTGAATCGTCCATTTTATATATAAAGGGATACGTGTTTGTTTAAAATAGATATTTGTTGAGGTTATTTACGATGGGTAGAACTGCTGGCTATCAACGCGATGGTTTTAGGTTCAATCTCCGGCTTGGAAATATTACATGATAAGGGCTGTCCCCTTTTCATGTAGGTATAAAAATAGAGAGATTACTTAAAATGAAAATAAAATGAGAGAAAGCAGAAATCGAACCCTGGAAACAAGTTTTAAAGAACAATAGGTTTAAATGGAATGTCCAGTAAATTGTTAATTCGGATGAAATAAATAATAAATAAACTATTCAATTGTTAAAAGAATGTGGATAATAAAATATGGGTTAAATAAATTAGATATATAGGTTGAATTCCTTTGTGGAAACAAAAAAAGAAAAAATAGGTTATTGGGAAATCAGAATGTCGGAAACGTGCAAGTCGCGCATGTTGGGGGCACGTGAGATTTGCTCATGTGGCCGGACATGCATGGATTTATCACTATAGGAAGTGAGAGTTAGTTAGATAGTTAGTGAGAAACTCAGAGAGGGTCTGGGAATTCTAACGTCTACTAACGGTCACTTTGAAACTAAAATGTGAAGCTTTGAATTTTTGATGAGAAAACCACGGCCGGTCATGAAGAAATAAACCCATCATGTGTTTTGATAAAGCTCGTCTTTGTGTTTGTGATTCTTACAAAAAGGTAAATTGAATTGTTATTATATGTCTGTGTTATAAAATGTCGTGACATCATCATAGGCCCTTAACGTCGAGGACGACGATTGGCAAGGCGCTTCAGTCTTCTACAGTTCAGGAAGTCTGTGTATTGCTGGCAGGATCTTTTGGCACCAGATCTTATATTCTTGACATATCCATAGTAGTTGCCTGAAACGTCAAGCGCCGGGGCAGGGAAGTAGTGGATGAGTGCATGCCCAGAACAGAACATCCACCTCTGGACCCAACATTGCGGACCCCAGCGGAGCACAGGAGTGCGACAGCTGGAGCAGTGGTAGGTTGCCCCGCAGTACCCGCTAACTGGGTGTTGATCCCTGACCGTTGATCGTTCTTGATTCATCCGCTCAGTGATCCGCCATGGGAGACCGGTGGTTGAAAAATATATCAGCTGCGCTCATACCATGACTGCCAACTCCTGCTGCCGAGATGACATTTTGCTATTTGACCACATAGCTGGGGTCTGGATTGGTGTAAGCCAGGGCGTGTCCTCACGCCGGAGGGCCATGCACTCAACACCTCTGGGGCTCCAGACTACTCCGAGATCCCACATACACTTAGCCTGGGGCCGCAAGGTACCCAGTTAAACCGTGATGTACCACGAGGAGGTGGCATGCGAGTCTTGACCAGTGAGACGCTCTAACCACCAGTGGGCAGGGCTTACTAAACTGCCTCCCCTTCACTCTTGCGAGTATAGGTGGCGGTTACAGCTGGAAGCAAGAGGAGCAAAGCACCTGAAAGCCAAGCAGCTAAGCACTCTACACATTCACTAAGCTACAACACTACACGCTCAAAGGCCCTGTGTGCATACACATCTCATATCCACAATGTGAATCTACATCTCATGTCTACACTAAGACTGTCTGAACACTATCTCCTCACTCTAAGAGCTTTTTCTTCTACACGTCTAAGGAAGGAACATTTAATATATAAGAATCGTAACATGAACAAACACTCTCTCTAAGATACAACATCATATGTAATAAGACAAGAACTCTCACTAAGACTCATATCTTCACTAATAAGAACTCACGTAACATACGCGCAACAAGTGGTACTTTCGTCTAATAATAATAATAACTATATAACATTAAGGAAGCCTATTATATAGAAAGGCATTTCCGTACATATTCACACATTTTAATACAAGTTAGAAAAGCATTTCATCCAAGACATGAAAATTATTAAACAAAATGTTTTTACTATAGGCTTTAAAAATTCAAGATTCAATTTGAAATTTATTTATCTTCAAAGCGCACTTTTATAAATTTTACAAAATAAGGTATAAAAATCTAATTCTAAAGTCTAGATAAAGCTCGTCTTTGTGTTTGTGATTCTTACAAAAAGGTAAAGTGAAAATTGTATTATATGTCTATATGTCTGTTATAAAATGTCATTACATACACGTCTCGACATCTCATATCCACAATGTGAATCTGCATCTCATGTCTACACAACGTCTGAACACTATCACTTTAAGAGCTTCTCAGATCAACACTTCTAAGAAAGAACATTTTTAATATATATGAATCTTCATAAAACGAACAAACTCTCTCACAACATCCCTCTCTCTCAACAGCATCACTTATAATAAGACTATCTCAACGACAAACACTCTAATAAGACGCCGTCTAAGCATCACTAATAATATGACTCTCTCAATGAAAATACCTATATAACAGAAAGACAGGGGGTCGAATTATTCAATATTTTTTCACGCATGGTTGTATAATGTTATGTGATAGAAAAGTCTGTTTACCTGAATATTGGCTGCTTAGTGTTATTCGATGAGGCTACGCTGAAAGAGAAACAAAGTGTAATTAAATAAAGTTGGATAGGTAAAAGTTGGAGACCAATTGTAGTAAAACATGGTTGGTTGTTTTTGTTTTACGGCATATCAACCCTTTTCAGGTTATTTAATGCCGAATCCAAAGATTTTAAAGAAAAAAATTTTTTTAATAGGATATATTTGTTGTTTTCAAGTCGGTTTCTATTTAACCCATAGTTGGGACCCTAATAGGTACTACCACTCCAGGTCAGAGTGGACCTGGGAGCAATGGCAATTAAAGGGTGGCTCCACACTCCCTACAACCCACAATCTGGGCCTCACCACTGGATATAGTTAAGGGTCATATCCAGGACCCCCATTGAGGGACTTGAGGATGGAATACTGTTGCCATATCTGGGCAGGAGCTGCTAAAAACAGCCTATCCTGCCTTGACAGAGTACAAAATAGACTTCGTAGCTTAGTGGGGGATGCCCTTTTCTCTACCCTACAACCTCTCTCCCACAGAAGAGACGTTGCAAGCCTATCTTTGTTTATCGTTATTTCCATGGCAGGTGCTCGTCTGAACTCCAATCTCTGATCCCCCCTCGCCAATCTTTTACAAAAGCACCCGTCCAGCCGAAACCACTGTGAAAAATTTCCCCAACTCTTTATCTGTGCCTAAATCAAAACGCGGATTCCATGAACAAAGCTTCTTTCTTAGAACTGCACGCCTGTGGAACTTTGTTCCGTCTGCCTGCTTCCCTCCTGACTACAACCTGGATGTCTTCAAATCCAACGTCAACAAATTCCTAATGAACCGCCCCCTTAAGTAAACACTTCATCAAATCTCCACACTAACGTAATGTACTTTGCAATAATCTTTATCCCTGAGTGGCTTCCGGGCCTTGATAAGTGGTGATCACTGTGTAAGAAAAAAAAAAACAAAAAAAAACAAACTGTTTTCTTAATGACTGTATTTAAATAATTTTTTCATATTACAAAATTTATAGCATTTGTAGCGAATAATCACGCGGATGCGCAGCACATAAGCCGCTTCGCAGGACCAGCCAAGGCCTTCTCAGATTGGTTGGTTGGTTATTTTTGTTTTACGGCATATCAACCTTTTTCAGGTTATTTAATGCCGAATCTAGTTATTTTGAGGAACGATTTTTAATGGGGTATATTTGTTTTTTTTTTTAAGTCGGATTCTATTTAACCCATAGTTGGAACCCTAATAGGTACTACCACTCCGGGTCAGAGTGGACCTGGGAGCAATGGCAATTAAAGGGTGGCTCCACACTCCCCAAGGCCCGCAAGGTAGGGCCTCACCATCGGATATAGTTTTAGGTCATATCCAAGACCACCTTCGGATTTAAGATTAACATCAAGAAAACCGAAATGACGTACCATCAATCCCCTGGATCACCAGCAACAAGCCAGCCAATTAAGATTCAAGACCAGGAGCTTTACAATGTCAGCAAATTCAAATACCTAGGGACCACGGTTATGAACAACAACAAAATGGCCAACACCTCCATATCCTATGGAAAACTCAAACAAAAGGTCTAGCAAAATAAAGACCTGACTTACAAGTAGGTCCAAGGATGGAATACTGTTGCCATATCTGGGCAGGAGCTGCTAAAAACAGCCTATCCTGCCTTGACAGAGTACAAAATAGACTTCGTGGCTTAGTGGGGGATGCCCTTTTCTCTACCCTGCAACCTCTCTCCCACAGAAGAGACATTGCGAGCCTATTCTTGTTTTATCGTTATTTCCATGGCAGGTGCTCGTCTGAACTCCAATCTCTGGTCCCCCCCCTCGCCAATCTTTCACGAAAAACACCCGTCTAGCTGAATCCACTGTGAAAAATTTCCCCCACTCTATATCTGTGCCTAAATCAAAACGCGGATTCCATGAACAAAGCTTCTTTCTTAGAACTGCACGCCTGTGGAACTCTGTTCCGTCTGCCTGCTTCCCTCCGGACTACAACTTGGATGTCTTCAAGTCTAATGTTTACAAATTCCTAATGAACCGCCCCCTTAAGTAAACACTTCATCAAATCTCCACGCTAACGTACTGTACTTGCAATAACCCTTATCCCTGAGTGGCTTCCGGGCCTTGATAAGTGGTGACCACCGTGTAAAAAAAAAAAAAAAAAAAAAAAAAAAAAAAAAACTTTCAAAATGAAATAAAACGGAAATGATGTTTTATATTTTAATTTTATAAAAATAATTTTTTTTTTTTTAAAATGTAAAGAATCATTCTTTTTTTAGTGTAAAAATGTTGTGCGGGGGGGGGGGGAAATGAAATTATTATTTATGTTCCCAGTAGGCCCCTCTTGGGAAAGAATTTCTTTTTTTTTTTTCATAAAGCTATCACCACTTATCAAGGCCAACAGGCCACTCGAGGATAAAGGTTAAAGAGTGTACAGTAGAAATTGTACCATATAGTAACCGTCAGTAATGGAGATTCGGTAAATTTGTTAACTCATATGGAACGGCTCATCGAAAACTTGTTTACATTAGACTTGAAGACAACCATATTGTAATCAGCTGGAAAGCAGGAAAACGAAAGACAATTCCATAGGCGTGCAGTTCTAAGAAAGAAGCTTTGCTCATGGAATCTTACTTTTAGGTTTAGGCACAGATAAAGAGTGGACGGAAATTATTGATAGTGATTTCTGCTAGACGGGTGTTTCTTGTGAGAGTTTGGCGAGGGGGGACCATAGATTGAAGCTCAGTCTAACACTTTCCATGAAAATAACGATAAAGCAGAGACAAACTCGCAACAGCTCTTCTGTGAGAAAGAGGTTGCAGGGAAGAGAAAAGGATATCTCCTACGAGGGTACGAAGTCTATTTTGAACTCTATCAAGGCAGGATAAGTCCTTTCTAGCAGCTCCTGCCCGGATGTGGCAATAGTATTCCATCTTTGGAAGTACCTGGCTCTTATATAGATAGAGAATAGCATCAGCAGTGAGATATCTACTGGATTGATAGAAGGATCGCAGCATTTTTCCAGCGGCCTTGGCAACAGATTTAATGTATGTGTTCCATTTCAGATCAGGAGTAAAGGTCAAGCCCACAAGCTTGTCAAAACATGAGTTCCCCCCAAGCTTGGTTTTAGATGCATTAAAAGTAACCAGCTACTCCTTTTCCCATTGTACAACGCAATCAAGATCAGTGGTTTCATTCAATAATTACAAGAAACCCTCTCTACCACCCATAGCAATGGCCAACGACTCTTTATCTGAGAGTCCATCTTTCAAACTCCTTGGCCTAACGTTCATAGGAAACATGAGTTGGAACAATTACATCGAGGGCATTGCCAGGGCTGCTGCAAGGAAGGTGGGCTCTCTCTACCGTGCTAGAAAACTACTAACACCCGAAAGTATCCTGTACCTCTATAAGGCCACTATTAGCCCATGTATGGAGTATTGCTGTCACATCTGGGCTGGTGCATCTGCTACTAGTCTCTCGCTCCTTGACAGGGTTCAAAAGAGAGTCGCCAATCTGATAGGCCCTAAACTGGCATCTAAGCTTCAGCCTCTGTCCCATCGACGAAACGTTGCATCCCTCTGCCTGTTCTACAAGTATTTTAATGGGGAATGCTCTGATGAACTGCAAGCACTTGTGCCCCCACGACGTGAACACCCTCGACAGACCCGACAAGCTGCAAAATCCCACCCCCACACTGTAGAGATCCCTAGATGTAAGAGATCTTTCTACTCCAGTAGTTTCTTCCCCAGAACCGCTAGACTCTGGAATTCCATTCCAGGTCACTGCTACCCCAAATGTACTGACATGCAGAAGTTCAAGTGCAACGTGAACCAACATCTTGCTGCCCTAATCTCTACATAGTACCCAAATAGTTGTTTCCCCTGATAGTAGCCCCTTACACCAAAGTGGCAATGTGCCTTGTTTGGGGTGAAAATGTAAAAAAAAATTGGAGAGAACTTGATCGTTTACTGTCTTAGATGTGCTACCATAAATGGTAGTGTCGTCAACATAAATGTCTACGAATGATGTAAGGATGTGATTTGGAATATCATTAATGTAGATCAGGAAAAGAGTTGGGCCCAGGATGGACCCCTGAGGGACACCGGCATTAATACTGTGAGCTTCTGATTTTTGCCCCTCAACTACTACTCTTATGAACCTATCAGAAAGAAATGATTTAATAATTGAGAAGACATTTCCAGCTATACCATAGCTAGAGATCTTAGAGACCTTGTGTCACGTTTTGTTTTTGTAGAAACGCAAATAAATATTAATAGAAAAATGTTTTATATTTTTTGGATACTGCTATAGTGCCCCCTTTTTGTGTTACCTTTTGGGGAGCTGGTTTTTCATTCAACAGTAAAAATGACCTTGTGTCACTTCTTATTTATGCGGAAAAGCAAATACATATTAATAAATAAAAAAAAGGTCTTATTATTTCTTGAAACTGCCAGAATGCCCCTTTTTAAGCTTCCTTTTAGTGAGCTGGTTAACCCACCCCCACATATGCACCCATTAAAAATGACCTTGTGTCACATTAAGCGGAAGCCAATACATACCAATACAAAAAAAAAAAAAAAGGTTTTTACTACGAATATTAACACACAGACAAAAAGAAAAAAAATAAATTCTAGGACCATAGGACAATTGCTAACATCTGGTCGTGATATCACGTCGATAAAGTTTAGCAGATTAAATATGGCGACAAACGAATTATATCAAGGCTTGAATCATCCCTCACCCCCTTCCCTGTCATAGAAATTACTTTTAAAGCCGATTCAGCAAAACTCCTTAATAAAAAAGAAAAACACCAAACTTGATGACGTAGTTATTATTTATGAATAAATGGTAGTGTCATCAACATAAGTGATTTGGAAGATCATTAATGTAGATCAGGAAGAGAGTTGGGCTCAGGATGGACTCCTCAGGGACTTCAGAATTAATACTGAGAGCTTCTGATTTCTACACATCAACAACTACTCTTATGAAACTCAATTTTTATTTATTTACTAGCATGGGCGCCGGCGTTGCCCGGGTGTTTGGATGTGTATGTTAAGCAAAAAAAATAAAAATGTGGTAGTAGGAAGGCAGGCTCGAACCCGTACCGCAAAGGAAGAAAAGAACGGGGTAAAACCTAACGTTTATGCTGTTACGACCACTGCCAAACCGGAAGCGACATTTTTTTAAAATTAAGGCTAGACAATCTAAAGGAGAGGATAACTTTAAAAAATATCGGCGAAAAAAGTGACCCCCCACCCTGTGGAAAAGTGCCTAGTTGAAGGGGAAGATATTAATGTTTTTAGCAAATTTTTCGATATTTGTCGTATGAAAGGTCGAACTTAAAAAAGATACTGATCTTGGTAAAATCCGTCGCCTCTATTGAAAGTTTAAGGCAGACATGCAAACATACATACATACATACATTTATATATTGGTAAGTAAAAATTTTCGACCCAAACTGATGAAAAAGCTTGCCCTATCTCTGAATACCCTTTATGTAAACTTTCAAATATTTGGACCAGAAATTGTCTGAGTAATTTGGAAGAGACCACAGAGGTCAATTTTTTAAAAAAAATTTGACCCTTATTATGACCACTTAACATTTATTGTTTTGGGCTCAAATCAAGTTATTAAGTAAGATCCATGTCCAAGGAACCTATATCTAAAATTTCAAGTGCGTAAACCCAAAATTGTCGGAGAAGTTTGGTAGAGTTCTCAAAGGTCAAATCCTTGAACTTTGACCCGTTAACAGCCAAATTTCTGGCCGAAAACCGATCACATCGATTTTCCCAAATCTCAGTAACATGTATATTAAATTTCGAGTCTGTAGACTAAAAATTGACAGAGTTATTGCGTAGGGAAATGTAAACACAGACAGTTTCACTTTTATATATATAACTAGCATGGGTGCCCGACGTTGCCAGGGTGTTTGGAGGTGTATGCTGAGCAAAAAAGTCAATATTTTTAAAATAACTTTGACCCCTATTATGACCCCTTAAAACTTATTGTTTTGGGCTCAAATCAAGTTATTAAGTTAGATCCATGTCCAAGGAACCTATATCTAAAATTACAAGCGTTTAGACCCGAAATTGTCGGAGGAGTTTGGTAGAGTTCTCGAAGGTCAAATCGTTGAACTTTGACCCCTTAATAGCCAAATTTCTGGCCGAAAACCGATCACAAAGATTTTCGCAAATCTCAGTACCCTGTATATCAAATTTCGAGTCTGTAGACTAAAAATTGACAGAGTTATTGTATAGGGAAATATACACAAATACACAGACACGTTCAGTTATATAGATATATAGATTTGTTCCCTCCTTCTCTGGAAATCAGACGAAACTGAATGTTTTGTTTTTAATTGTATCTGAATTTTTTTGAGCAGAACATTGAAAGAATCACTAATTTTTAATAGCAAAAGCTAGTAAAACAATCCCACGTTATAAGTTATAGTTTCTTTCTCCCCACTCGCTGACGAATAAGTGAAAATTGAGGTTTGTATGACTGTACACATAGATTCGAAAAAGTTGTCAAAAAACAAATATATAACAAATAAATGTTATCAAAGGCAAGATAAATTACTTTTCTACCAAACTGGATATAATTTTCGTGTTTTTATTCAATGTAACATGTTTATTCAGCTCGAAAAGCATGCAGTGTTTACCGATGTATTGGAAAATTACAAATGGCGACCGACTCTCTCTTTAACACGGTAAGTTCGGGAAAAGGTGTTATAAATAATAAACTAGACAAAACACTATTAAAAAAACACCGAATATATTTAAAGTTATGTCACGGTAACATATATTGAGCGAATTTCTAACAGTATTTTGTCTAGTTTATTATTTATAACACCTTTTCCCAAACTTACCGTGTTAAAGAGAGAGTCGGGCGCCATTTTGAATTTTCCAATACATCGGTAAACACTGTATGCTTTTCGAGCTGAATAAACATGTTACATTGAATAAAAACACGAAAATTATATCCAGTTTGGTAGAAAAGTAACTTATCTTGCCTTTGATAACATTTATTTGTTATATTTGTTTTTTGACAACTTTTTCGAATCTATGTGTACAGTAATACAAACCCGGAAATTGAAATACATGTGCTTTTTTTTTTTTTTTTTTTTTTTTTTTTTTAAAGAGAAATATGGTTAACCTGTACGGACAGGGTCCCAACGTCCTGCCTCGTTATGAGTTCGGGGAAAAATCTTCTGACACGAGCGATGTCGAGGTGAAAAATTACCCCTTCAATAAAGCGCTGAGTTAACTTATGAAAAAAAAAAAAAAAAAAAACTACAAATAATTTAAATTTTTTATTTTCACAGTTGGATTAAAAAAAAAATAAACAGTTCAAATAATTAGTTTTTTTTTTTTACCCTCTTATAAATTCTAAAAATAATTAGAATTTTTGGTATACCGAATTTTTTTTTTTATTCAACAGTTCAAATAATTACAATAAAAAAAAAAACAAAAAAAAAACTTCTGTAGTATTTTCTTTTCGTTACGACATGGACAGATTAAAAAAAAAAAAATCATTGAAAATTTTATATCTATATCATTAATTGCTCGATGAAAGATAATGTTTTTAAATTGCAACAAAATGTACATTACATAAAATAAATCCAAGGTAATTTTTTGATTCAATTTAAATTAAATTTTTATACCTTACTTTGTAAAATTTATAAAAGTGCACTTTGAAGATAAATAAATTTCAAATTGAATCTTGTACCTTTATTTTTAAAGCCTATAGTAAAAACATTTTGTTTAACAATTTTCATGCCTTGGATGAAATGCTTTTCTAACTTGTATCTTATCTTTTAAAGATTATATTTTATTCAATTTATTCATTTGGATTTTAAAGAAATGAATGTGGTTGTGCATGTATTTATAAAAACTCTTTTCCTCTCAATTTCAGTTTGTATTTCTCCTCACACAGCAACTTATTTTTTGCAACCCCCTCTTTGTATTATTACAGGTCTGAATATTATCTGTTTCAGTTTGTTTTTCTCCTCACACCACAACTCATTTTTGCAACCCCTTCTTTGTATTATTACAGGTCTGAATATTCTGTCTGTTTCAGTTTGTATTTCTCCTCACACCGCAACTTATTTTTTGCAACGCCCTCTTTGTATTATTACAGGTCTGAATATTATCTGTTTCAGTTTGTATTTCTCCTCACACCACAACTCATTTTTGCAACCCCTTCTTTGTATTATTACAGGTCTGAATATTCTCTCTGTTTCAGTTTGTATTTCTCCTCACACCACAACTCATTTTTTGCAACCCCTTCTTTGTATTATTACAGGTCTGAATATTCTCTCTGTTTCAGTTTGTATTTCTCCTAACACCACAACTCATTTTTTTGCAACCCCCTCTTTGTAATACAGGTCTGAATAATGAGAAAATCTGAATTTTTTTTTAACAAAAACTAAATAACTTTTTTAGATTAAATTAATTTAAACTTCTTTCAGAATCAAGTCTGTTGCCAAGGTCGCTAGAAAAATGGTGGGATCCTTCTATCGCTCAAGAAGATATCTCACTGCTGATGCAATTCTGTATCTATATAAAAGCCAAGTACGTCCAAGGATGGAATACTGTTGCCATATCTGGGCAGAAGCTGCAACCTCTCTCCCACAGAAGAGACGTTGCGAGCCTTTCCTTGTTTTATCGTTATTTCCATGGCAGGTGCTCGTCTGAACTCCAATCTCTGGTCCCCCCTCGCCAATCTTTCACGAAAAACACCCATCTAGCTGAAACCAGTCAGTAATTTTCCCCACTCTTTATCTGTGCCTAAATCAAAACGTAGATTCCATGAACAAAGCTTCTTTCTTAGAACTGCACGCCTGTGGAACTCTGTTCCGTTTGCCTGTTTCCCACCGGACTACAACTTGGATGTCTTCAAGTCCAACATAAACAAATTCCTGATGAATCGCCACCTTCAGTAAGACACTTTATCCAATCTCCAATACTAACGACTACTACGATACCATCCCATTGAGTACTGTACATGCAATAACCCTTATCCTCGAGTGGCTTCCTGGCCTTGGTAGTAGTGACCTCCATGGGGGAAGAAAAAAAAAAAAAAAAAAAAGAAAAGATCGTTTTTTTTTTGTTTTTTTTTTACAAAGGCATCACCACATTATCAAGGCCAAGAGGCCACTCAAGGATAAGGGTTAAAGAGTGTACAGTAGAAATTGGACAACATAGTAATCATTAGTAATGAAAATTTGGTAAATTTGATAACTTATATGGAACGGCTCATCAAGAACTTATTTACCTTAGACTTGAACACAACCATATTGTAGTCAGCCGGAAAGCAGGAAAACGGAAGACAATTCCACAGGCGTGCAGTTCTAAGAAAGAAGCTTTGTTCATGGAATCTACGTTTAGGTTTAGGCACAGATAAAGAGTGGGGGAGATTATTGATAGTGTTTACAGCTAGACGAGTGTTTCTTGTGAAAGTTTGGCGAGGGGGGACCATAGATTGAAGCTCAGTCGAACACTTTCCATGAAAATAACGATACATCAGAGACAAACTCGCAACATCTCTTCTGTGAGATAGAGGTTGCAAGGAGGAGAAAAGGACATCTCCTACGAGGCTACGAAGTCTATTTTGAACTCTATCAAGGCAGGCCAAGTTGTTTCTAGCAGCTCCTGCCCAGATGTGGCAACAGTATTCCATCCTTGGACGTACCTGGCTCTTATATAGATAGAGAATAGCATCAGCAGTGAGATATCTACCGGATCGATAGAAAGATCCCACCATTTTTCCAGCGGCCTTGGCAACAGATTTGATGTACGTGTTCCATTTAAGATCAGGAGTAATGGTCAAGCCAAGAAGTTTGTCAAAACTTGAGGCCTCCTGAAGACGAGAGCCATTCATTTCAATTGATGCCAGATGTGGATCAGAATGTTGATGATGTAAAGAGAGAAGCTTGGTTTTAGATGCATTAAAAGTAACCAGCCATTCTTTTTCTATATGTAAGAATAAGAAAACTTTCCCTGGACCTTTCAATCAATATAGCTTCGAACGGTTTTTTTTTTTTTTTTACCTTAGTTTTTGGGTGTTTTTTTTTTTTTGTTTTTTGTCTTAAAATCATTTATTTGTTTTGGTATTTTTTTTCACGACCTGCCTCAGCATAATATAAACACCCCATGTTTAGAACGGCTTTCGAAGTTGGAGGGGGGGGTGTTTATTCCGAACGCTGTTCTTAACATAGAGAGGTTGCGGTGTTTTTAATATGCTGGGGAACGTCGTAAAAAAATTACCTTTGCGTATTTTTTTTTTTTTACAATATCTGTTTTTTTCTTTGTTATTTTTTTGGTATTATTATACAAACACCGTGACAGCGTTAGGGTTAGGGTTAGGATTAGGGTTAGGGTTTAGGGTTAGGGTTAGGGGTAGGGTTATGTTTAGGGGTAGGGTTAGGGTTAGGGGTTAGGGTTAGGATTAGGGGTAGGGTTAATTCGCTGTCACGGTGTTTGTATAGTTTTACCATTTTTTTTTTTTGAAAGGCGAGTCTTTTTTTTTTTTTTCCAAAACTTTTTTTTTTTTTAATTTTTGAAGTATTATAAATTTCGATACTACTGCACTTATTAATCCGTTCTGAAATAATAACGTTATTATTTAAAAAGCCATTCTTAACATGGGGAGGGTGTTTTGTGCTTATTCTGTACTTTAACCTTACAATTGAATAAAAAAAAAACGGGTTTGTATTACTGTACACACAGATTTGAAAAAGTTGTCGAAAAAACAAATATATAACAAATAAATGTTATCAAAGGCAAGATAAGTTACTTTTCTACCAAACTGGATATATTTTTCGTGTTTTTATTCAATGTAACATGTTTATTCAGCTCGAAAAACATACAGTGTTTACCAATGTTTTGGAAAATTCAAAATGGCGCCCAACTCTCTAACACGGTAAGTTTGGGAAAAGGTTTTATAAATAATAAACTAGACAAAATACTGTTAGAAATTCGCTCAATATATGTTACCGTGACATAAGTTGACATATATTCGGTGGGTTTTTAATAATATTTTGTCTAGTTTATTATTTATAACACCTTTTCCCAAACTTACCGTGTTAAAGAGAAAGTCGGGCGCCATTTTGAATTTTCCAATACATCGGTAAACACTATATGGTTTTCGAGCTGAATAAACATGTTACATTGAATAAAAACACTAAAAATTATCCAGTTTGGTAGAAAAGTAACTTATCTTGCCTTTGATAACATTTATTTGTTATATATTTGTTTTTTGACAACTTTTTCGAATCTATGTGTACAGTAATACAAACCCAATTTTTTTTTTTTTAAATGCAGAGAGTGATGCGTGCTGAAACAACGTTATTATTTAAAAAGCCATTCTTAACATGAGGAGGGGAGGGTGTTTTGTACCTATTCTGTACTTCAACCTTACAATTGAATAAAAAAAACATATCATAAAACTTTAATTAAACGTGGAAATACGATTTTAAAAAATAGCGCGGATCACTCTCTGCATTGGCACGATTTTTTTTTTTTTTCAAAATCTGGTTCAATAGTGTTCAATCAATAATAATCCAGTGAAAAAATTTGCTATTTTTTTTTTTAGATTAGGTCCACCTCCACAATTTTCTTTAAAATGACGACTTTTAAAGGTTTTCGCCTATGCTAAATACGAAAATCGCCTTGAAATTTTGCAGATATAAGTAGTTAGCGAGATAAAAAATTTGGGGTTTGTATTACTGTACACATAGATTCGAAAAAGTTGTCAAAAAACAAATATATAACAAATAAATGTTATCAAAGGCAAGATAAATTACTTTTCTACCAAACTGGATATAATTTTCGTGTTTTTATTCAATGTAACATGTTTATTCAGCTCGAAAACCATACAGTGTTTACCGATGTATTGGAACATTCAAGATGGCGTCTGATTCTCTCTTTAACACGTTAAGTTTGGGAAAAGATGTTATAAAGAAAAAATCGGATAAAATACTGTTAAAAACTCGCTCAATATATGTTACCGTGACATAAGTTAACATATATTCGGTGGGTTTTTAATAATATTTTGTCTAGTTTATTATTTATAATACCTTTTCCCGAACTTACCGTGTTAAAGAGAGAGTCGGGCGCCATTTTGAATTTTCCAATATATCGGTAAACACGGTATGCTTTTCGAGCTGAATAAACATGTTACATTGACTAAAAACACTAAAAATTATCCAGTTAGGTAGAAAAGTAACTTATCTTGCCTTTGATAATATTTATTTGTTATATATTTGTTTTTTGACAACTTTTTCGAATCTTTGTGTACAGTAATACAAACCCCAACGTTTTATATCGCGATAACTAATTATTTCTGCAAAATTTCAAGGCGATTTTCGTATTCAGCATACCCGAAAACCTTTAAAAGTCGCCATTTAAAAGAAAATTGTGGAGGTCGACATAATCTAAAAATTTACCGTGATGGCTGTACAAATCTTGGAATATTCTTAGCATACCTCATGCGCTTTTCGTTTCAAATTTCGCGGGAAAAAGAAGGAAAAAAAAACCGAATCGAAAACGAGACTATGACGACATCGCGTGAGGACGCGAGATCTCGAAGGATGGCATCTGACACAAGGGCAGTTAAAACTGTTTTTTTTTTTTTTTTTGGAATACCTAAACAGCTATGTTCTTTTTTAAGGAAAGGCCACAAAGGCAAGAAAGTGAAAAAAAAATTAAAAAAAAAAAAAAAATTATGAGAAAACTTGCACAGAGGGGAAAGAAAAACGAGAAAGAGGCTTGAAGAACCGGTGTATGTAAGAGTGTGTCCCTTCGTTAAAAAGGGCCCGGTCTGTAGACAAAACATAATTGTTATTTAAAGTTTATTAAATAACAATATCTATATATCTATAAAAGTGAACGTGTCTGTCTGCCTGTCTGTGTGTCTGTGTACATTTCCCTACGCAATAACTCTGTCAATTTTTAGTCTATAGACTCGAAATTTGAAATACCGGGTACTGAGATTTGGGAAAATCGATGTGACGGGTGTCAGCCAGAAATTCGGCTGTTAAGGGGTCAAATTTCAACGATTTGACCTTTAAGAACTCTACCAAACTCCTCCGACAATTTTGGGTCTAGACACTTGAAATTTTAGATATAGGTTCCTTGAACCTGGATCTAACTTAATAAAGTGATTTGAGCCCGAAACAATAAATTTTAAGGGGTCATAATAGGGGTCAAAGTTTTAAAAAATTAACCATTTTTTTTTTTTTTTTTGCTTTTTTTGCACAGCATACACCTCCAAACACCCAAGCAACGCCGGGCACCCCTGCTAGTATATATATATATATATATATATATATATATATATATATATATATATATATATATATATTGTTTTGAATGAATTCAATTATTTACGAAAGTGCATCTTTACCAAAATGCGAGTTGGGAATAATTTTCCCTTTTAACCAATTTGGTACCCCCACATGGGGAGCAGTATATATGTTATTTTTAAAATGTAATTATCCACTGACACGTGTTTCGTCGTCTATGACTCATCAGAGTGGCTTTATCTAGCGAATTTCGAATCTCTTACATGTTAAAAATAATATATATATTAATATATATATATATATATATATATATATATATATATATATATATATATATAAGTAAAAGTGTCTGTCTGTGTCTCTGTACATTTCCCTATGCAATAACTCTGTCAAATTTTAGTCTACAGACTCGAAATTTGATATACAGGGTACTGAGATTTGGGAAAATCGATGTAATCGGTTTTCGTACAGAAATTTGGCTGTTGAGGGGTCAAAGTTCAACGATTTGACCTTTGAGAACTCTACCAAACTCCTCCGACAATTTACAATTAAAACACTTGAAATTTTAGATATAGGTTCCTTGGACATGGATCTAACTTAATAACTTGATTTGAGCTCAAAACAATAAATGTTAAGGAGTCATAATAGGGGTCAAATTTAAAAAAATTTACCGTTTTTTTTTTTTTTGCTCAGCATACACCTCCAAACACCCGGGCAACGCCGGGCCAAAATGCTAGCATATCTATAAAAGTGAAAGTGTCTGTGTGTGTGAGAGCGTCTATATGTCTGTGTAACTTTGTAAAATTTCGGTGTACATGTTCGATATTTGACAGTATTGAGATTTGGGAAAATCTTCTTTTTTTTTTTTTATTACATTTTCACCCCAAACAAGGCACATTGCCACTTTGGTGTAGGGGGCTACTATCAGGGGCAGCAATTGCTGGGGCACCATGTTGGGATTTGGGCAGCAAGATGTCGGTTCACATTACACTTGAACTTTTGCATGTCAGTACAGTTAAGGAAGCAGGGACCTGGAATGGAATTCCAAAGTCTAGCGGTTCTGGGGAAGAAACTACTGGAGTAGAAAGATCTTTTACATCTAGGGATCTCTACTGTGTGGGGGTGGGATTTAGCTGCCTGTCGGGTTTGTCGAGGGTGTCTACGTCGTGGGGGCACAAGTGTCTGCAGTTCGTCAGAGCATTCACCATTAAAATACTTGTAGAACAGGCAGAGGGATGGAACGTGTCGTCGATGGGACAGAGGCTAAAGCTTAGATGCCAGTTCAGGGCCTATCAGATTGGCGACTCTCTTTTGAAACTTGTCTAGGAGCGAGAGACTAGCAGCAGATACACCAGCCCAAATGTGGCAACAATACTCCATACATGGGCGAATGGTGGCCTTATAGAGGTACAGGATATTTTCAGGTGTCAGTAGTTTTCTAGAACGGTAGAGAGAGCCTAACTTTTTCACAGCGGCCCTGGCAATGTTTTCAATATAATTGTTCCAACTCATGTTTCCTGTGAACGTTAGGCCAAGCAGTTTGAAAAATGTACTCTCAGACAGGGAGTCACTGGCCATTGCTATTGGTGACAGAGAAGGTTTCTTGTAATTATTGAAGGAAACCAGTTTAATCTTGGCAGCATTGAAGGTGACCATCCATTTATGTCCCCATTCCACTAAAGATTGGAGGTCATCCTTTAGTGTTTCTACCATTTCTTTAGATATGTGTTCATTCGTATTCCTGTCGTGCCTGTTATAGAGTGTAGTGTCATCAGCATATATACCCATCTCAGAGGCAATTTTGTTGGGGAGGTCATTTATGAATATCAGGAATAATAAAGGTCCAAGGATAGACCCCTGGGGCACTCCTGCATTTATATCATATTGTTTAGGTGTACGACCGTCGAGGACAACCTGGATTTTTCTCTTATCTAAGAAGGATTTAATTATGTTAAGTATTCTACCAGTGATACCGTATGATCTAATCTTCCTGAGGAGACCCTCATGCCATACCCTGTCAAAAGCCTTAGATATATCTAAAGCTACCGCTCTGCCCTCCCCCGCTTTGTCCAGTGAATGGTATATACGTTCAGTGATTACAGTGAGGATGTCTGCTGTGGAATGGGCTTGTCTAAATCCATATTGTTTGTCAGTCAGACGTTTAGCATCTGTAAGGTGCCGTACTAGAGCATGGCTAATTATGGTCTCAAATATTTTGGCGAAAAGTGGGAGGAGGCTAATGGGGCGATAATTTGATGGGTCAGTTCTTTTGCCAGCATTCTTGAATACTGGTACCACAGAAGCAGTTTTCCAACAGCCCGGAAAGCATGATTCATTAAGGCATTTGTTGTAGAGTTTGGAGAGAACTGGAACTACTTTGGCTGAGCACTTTTTTAATAACACAGCTGGGATGAGATCAGGTTCACATGCTTTTGAAGTGTCAAGGTTTTTTATGATAGCGTGTACCTACGCAGGGGTTATTTTTAGATCGTCTAGCATGGTGTCTGTCCGCAAAGGAAAGTCAGGCAGGGGGTGGTTGGTAGGGTCCAGTATGGAGTTCGAGGCAAACCGGTTGGCAAGCATATTAGCCTTGTCGGTTGCTGAGCAAACAACCTCGTGATTTTTGGTTAGATGGGGAATTGTGGATTGCCCATTATTTACTATACTGTTGTAGATTTTCCATAAGTCACGATTTTCTAATTTTTGTGCTTCCATGCGTTTTTTAGTGGTTTCCGTAAATTCTCTCTTAGCTGTTGCTATTTCTTTCTTAACGTTACTTCTAGCTTCTATATACTTCTATTTGTTTGAACTGTACTTATGTCGGTTAAATCTGTGGTATGCATGCTGCCTTTGAGCAATGGCAGTTGCGCAAGTCGAAGTAAACCATTGGGGAGATTGGGGCTTGCTATAAAATTTCTGCATGTGAACATTTGCTTCAATTGCTGTTTTGAACCATTCAGTGGTCTCATTTGCGCACTGTTCAGCAGGAAGAGAAAAAAATATTTCCCCATGGGGCATCTCTGATAAGATCTCTTATGGCTTCCCAGTCAGCCTTTTTATAATATCTCGTTGTTTTGAACATTGGCTCTTCAGTTTTGGGTCTAGAATTTAGGGCGATTTCTACCATTATCACTGCATGATCAGCGTTCCCAAGTGGGCTGTCGCCATTCGTTATACAATCATCAGGAACTGTAGTCAGAAACAGATCTAGAAGTGATGCGTGTTGTTCTTCCTGGTCAGGGAAACGGGTTGGAAACGTAACAATTTGTGATAAGGAGTGAGATATAGCGAAACTATGTGTTGAGCTGCCCACTGCATCTGTGTGAGTAGAGAATCCAAGCCAGTTTTTGTGGTGAACATTAAAGTCACCAAACACATGTACTTCTTCTGGGCTTGACCTTTACTCCTGATCTTAAATGGAACACGTACATCAAATCTGTTGCCAAGGCCGCTGGAAAAATGTTGGGATCTTTCTATCGATCCGGTAAATATCTCACTGCTGATGCTATTCTCTATCTATATAAGAGCCAGGTAAGTCCAAGGATTGGGGTACTCCTGCAGTATTTTACCCACCGATTTCACGATCTTAGCCGAGCGTTGACGAACGCTTTCGGCGTTAACGCCGACGAAAGCCGAGAATTCGGAGCTATGGTGCAAGAACGCTAAAAGTATGTGAATAGCAACAACATTACAAGGAAAAGATATTACACACACACACACACACACACAACAAAATGGATAAAATTAATACAAAAAATTTGGATAAAATAAATCACAAACACTTACCGTAAGTTTTTTTTAAAGTAAAATAAATTTATTTTGTTGAATATTTTTTTTTTTTGGTTCATTTTATTTTCCGATAGCTTTTTTTTTTGAGGGGGGGGGGGTAAGCAACAGTAATAAACACTTCAATGTTTTTTTTTGTTTGTTTTTAACAAAACGTTATTAAACAGTAACAACAATGTTTTTTTTTTTTTTTCAGTAATGTTTGTAGGGGGGGGGGGACAACAATTACTGTTTATCTTTAGTTCCGACTGGAAGATTTTCTACTGACTGTAGAGGCAAAGTAGGGAGCAAAGGGTTTTCAGAGGATGTGGAAAGAAGCTCCTTCCCAAACCGGGTAGCTTTCCGCGATTTGATTTATTATGGAGACAAAAGGGTTGTGTCCAAATTTTTGTCTCCACATAAATTCGCATAAATATGTTTCCAACAGCTCCCGTTTTTTTTTTTTTTTATCGCTAAATTAAATAGCTGAAATGAAAGGCTGTGTATTTTTACTTTGAACAATAAAATAACTGAAATGAAACGCTATGTGTGTAATTTCAATGAAAATTATTCGTCTGCTGCGCGTTCGTTTGAAGCGCCCTGATTGGCTGATAGAGTATCGTACCGCTCGCCATGTTCCGGCGTTTTCCGACGGATGTCGATCAACGCTCGGCTAAGATCGTGAAATCGGTGGGTAAAATACTGCAGGAGTACCGTTTTTTTAATATATACATATGCACATAACCTTATGAACAGTACATAGAGCCCGAGCAAAGCCGGGCGAAACTGCTAGTATATCTATATAAGTGAAAGTTTCTGTGTGTGTGTGTCTGTCTGTCTACATTTCCCTACACAATAACTCTGTCGATTTTAAGTCTACAGACTCGAAATATGATAAAGGTTACTAAGATTTGGGAAAATCTTTGGGATCGGTTTTCGGCCAGAAATTTGGTTGTTACGAGAAAATTCAATGATTTGACCTTTGAAAACTCTACCAAACTCCTCTGCCAATTTTGGGTCTAAACACTTGAAATTTTAGATGTAGGTTATTTGGCCAGTAATCAAAATTTTTAATT
Organism: Euprymna scolopes; assembly: GCF_053919585.1. Taxonomy (NCBI): domain Eukaryota; kingdom Metazoa; phylum Mollusca; class Cephalopoda; order Sepiida; family Sepiolidae; genus Euprymna; species Euprymna scolopes. The sequence goes on from NC_136524.1 coordinate 1,522,150, forward strand.
TGATTTGAGGCCAAAAATATAAATATTAAGGGGTCAAAATTTTAAAAATAATTGTCCCTTGCGGTCTCTACCAAATTACACAGCCAATTTCTGGTGTAAACATCTGAAATTTTATATAAAGGGTATTCAGACACAGGGCAAGCTTTTACATCGGCTTGGGTCCAAAATTTGAGCTGCCAAGGGGTCAAATTTCAAAAGATTTTACCTTTGCAGTGTCTAGCAAACTACTCAGCTAATTCTTTTTTTTTTTTTTTTACATGGGGGTCACCGCTTATCAAGGCCCGAAGGCCACTCAGGGATAAGGATTATTGCGTGTACATTAATCAATGAGATAGTATTGTAGTAATCATTAGTATTGGGGGTTTTGATAGAGTGTTTTACTTAAGGGGGCGGTTTGTCAGGAGTTTGTTTATGTTGGACTTGAAGACGTCCAAGTTGTAGTCAGGTGGGAAACAGGCAAGTGGCAGAGAGTTCCACTGGCGTGCAGTTCTAAGAAAGAAGCTTTGCTCATGGAATCTACGTTTGGATTTAGGCACAGATAAAGAGTGGTGAAAATTATTGACAGTAGTTTCAGCCAGACGGGTGTTTCTCGTGATATACAGATAGAGAATTGCATCAGTAATGAGATATCTTCTGGAGCAGTAGAAGGATCCAACCATTTTCCCAGTGTCCCTGGCAACAAATTTGATGTATGTGTTCCATTTCAAATCAGGAGTAAAGGTCAAACCCAGCAGCTTGTCAAAACATGGAGCCTCCCCAAGACGAGAGCCATCCATTTCAATTGATGCCAGATGGGGATCAGAGCATTGACGATGTAAAGATAGAAGCTTGGTTTTGGATGCATTAAAAGTGACCAGCCACCTCTTCCCCCATTGTACCACGTGCTCAAGATCAAAGGAAAGAGAATTAGAGAGAACTTTGTCATTTACGGCCTTTGATGTCTTGCCATAGATGGTCGTGTCATCAGCATAAATGTCAACGAATGATTTAAGTATGTGTTTTGGGAGATCATTATTATAGATCAGGAAGAGAGTTGGGCCCAGGATGGACCCCTGAGGGACTCTAGCATTAATACTGTGGGCCATCAACCACTACTCTTATGAACCTATCAGAGAGAAATGATTTAATGATTGAGAAAACATTTCCAGTAATACCATAGCTGGAAATCTTGTGAAGTAGGCCCTTATGCCATACCTTATCGAAGGTCTTCGATATGTCAAGAGCCCTGGAAATGAAACCTTTGTCAAGAGATTCACTAATCCTATGAGATATAACCTTTAGCACATCTGCTGTAGATCTTGCAGAGCGGAAACCATATTGCATGTCACTAAGAAGGTTGTTTCTGTTGAGGTGGTTGACTACTTCTTTATTTAATATGGATTTCAACAACTTACTCATAACACACAGGAGACTTATTGGTCTGTACTGAGAGGGAGATGACTTGTAACCTGAATTCTTAAATACAGGGCATACTGATGAGGTTTTCCAGGGTGTTGGAAAGCACTTCTCCTTAAGGCAACGCTTAAACAGTTTTGTAAGTATGGGGGCAAGTTCTGGTTGGAGCTTTTTCAGCACTATAACTGGAATGCCATCAGGGCCAGTTGCTTTACTGGAATCAAGGTTCTTGATTAGCTTGGCGACCTCATGCACAGATATTTGTATGTTGCATAGAGTGTTGTCTGTTATAGGAGGAAATACAGGGAGTTGATGGTCATTGTTGTATAGGGTAGAATTAGCTGCAAAGTTCTTGGCAAATAGTCTGGCCTTGTCTGATGCTGACGAGATGACCTCAGGTCCATTGATGATAGTTGGGATAGAACGCATGCTTCTGTTCAAGATCCTGTTTGCTATTTGCCAGAACTGGTGGGAACCAAGCCGCTGCTCAGCTACTTTGGATTTAACAGACTGGGCATATAGCTCTCTTGCATTTTTTATTACTCTTTTACAGTGGTTGCTGGCAGTCCTGAAGGCAGCTTTAGTCTCAGTACGTCTATTACGTTGGTAGCTATGGAAAAAGTGATTTCTATGCACAATGGCAGCAGCACATTCAGGGGAGAACCATGGCTGGCTGTTAGGTTTATGTTGGAAATTTTTGGATGGTATGAATCGATCTATGCCTACAATTAACCATTCGGTCAGGTCTGATACTATAGAGGACACATCCTTTTTAAACATGGAATGCAGATGTAGGTCAGATATGAATGTACAGAAGCTGTCCGAGTCAGCCATAGAGTATCGATATACAGTACAGTGGAGAGGTACGTCTGAAGACTTATTACATTTCATTTTTATTTAAACTGCTACAACAGAGTGGTCAGAGGATCCCAGAGGAGTTAGAACGGAACATGAACACAGCTCAGGGGATGTTGTGAGGAAAAGGTCTAGAAGGCTTGCATATTGACCGGGTGTATCGGGCACACGGGTGGGTTCGTGAACGATCTGAGTGAGGTCATAGGCAATGGCAAAATTATGACAGAACCTCCCGTCATCCTCTGTCTTGTTTGAGTGAGTCAGCCATTCCACGTTATGGACACGGTAGTCACCGCAAATGTGAATGTTAGCCGAAGGATGAGCAGACAGGATGTGGTCAATTTTCTCGGTTATGCTCTTAAAGATAGTAACCCCACTGTTGTGGGGGCGATAGAGGGCAAATATAAATGCAGTGGTGTAAGCTAGTGCAACCCGGAAGCACATGTAAGGTAAATTAGGGTCTTCTCTGGAGATATCCCTACCACATGGAAAGCCATCTTTAATGTAGGCACATATTCCATGCCCATGGCGATCTTGGGGGTCAGATTTAGATGTTAAATTTGAGTATCCGTTAATTATGAATTCATCTAAAGAAGTGGTTGGCTCTATGCCAGTTTCACTTAGAAAGAATATGTCCGGTTTCGTCTCCTGTAATTGTGTTTCAACCTCTGGAAGGTTGGAATGTAGACCCCTGATGTTGGAGAAGGAGACCTGGTAGTAGGGGTCTACGTTGAAGGATGGGGTTCTAGGTTTATTCGTGTTTCTTTTTTATGGGGTTCTAGGTGTATTCGTGTTTCTTTTTTATGGGGTTCTAGGTTTATTCGTGTTTCTTTTTGATGGGGTTCTAGGTTTATTCGTGTTTCTTTTTTATGGGGTTCTAGGTTTATTCGTGTTTCTTTTTTATGGGGTTCTAGGTGTATTCGTGTTTCTTTTTTATGGGGTTCTAGGTTTATTCGTGTTTCTTTTTGATGGGGTTCTAGGTTTATTCGTGTTTCTTTTTTATGGGGTTCTAGGTTTATTCGTGTTTCTTTTTTATGGGGTTCTAGGTTTATTCCTGTTTCTTTTTTATGGGGTTCTAGGTTTATTCGTGTTTCTTTTTTTATGGGGTTCTAGGTTTATCCGTGTTTCTTTTTTATGGGGTTCTAGGTTTATTCTTGTTTCTTTTTTATGGGGTTCTAGGTTTATTCGTGTTTCTTTTTTATGGGGTTCTAGGTTTATTCGTGTTTCTTTTTTATGGGGTTCTAGGTTTATTCCTGTTTCTTTTTTATGGGGTTCTAGGTTTATTCGTGTTTCTTTTTTTATGGGGTTCTAGGTTTATCCGTGTTTCTTTTTTATGGGGTTCTAGGTTTATTCTTGTTTCTTTTTTATGGGGTTCTAGGTTTATTCGTGTTTCTTTTTTATGGGTTTCTAGGTTTATTCGTGTTTCTTTTTTATGGGGTTCTAGGTTTATTCGTGTTTCTTTTTTATGGGTTTCTAGGTTTATTCGTGTTTCTTTTTTATGGGGTTCTAGGTTTATTCTTGTTTCTTTTTTTATGGGGTTCTAGGTTTATTCGTGTTTCTTTTTTATGGGGTTCTAGGTTTATTCGTGTTTCTTTTTTTATGGGTTTCTAGGTTTATTCGTGTTTCTTTTTTATGGGGTTCTAGGTTTATTCGTGTTTCTTTTTTATGGGTTTCTAGGTTTATTCGTGTTTCTTTTTTATGGGTTCTAGGTTTATTCGTGTTTCTTTTTTTATGGGGTTCTAGGTTTATCCGTGTTTCTTTTTTATGGGGTTCTAGGTTTATTCTTGTTTCTTTTTTATGGGGTTCTAGGTTTATTCGTGTTTCTTTTTTATGGGTTTCTAGGTTTATTCGTGTTTCTTTTTTATGGGGTTCTAGGTTTATTCTTGTTTCTTTTTTTATGGGGTTCTAGGTTTATTCGTGTTTCTTTTTTATGGGGTTCTAGGTTTATTCGTGTTTCTTTTTTTTTTATTCTGGATCTAAACATTTGAAATTTATACATAACAGGTATTTAGCCATGCGGCAAGCATTTTAATCAGCTTTGGGGCAAAAATACGGCTTCCAAAAGGTCAAAGTTGAAAGAGTTGAACTTTGCAGATTTAACGAAATGCCTTCGCCAATTTTCGGTCTAAACACTTGAAATTTTAGATGTAGGTAACTTGGACATGGGTGCAAGTCTTTTCTTTATTTGAGACCAAAATAATGTTTGCATGTCTGCCTTAAACTTTCAATAGAGGAAACGGATTTTACCAAGATCAGTATCGTTTTAAAGTTCGACCTTTCATACGACAAATATTAAAAAATTGGCTAAAAACATTAATATCTTCCCGTTCAACTAGGCACTTTTCTACAGGGTGGAGGGTCACTTTTTTCGCCGATATTTTTTAAAGTTATCCTCTCCTTTAGATTGTCTAGCCTTAATTTTAAAAAATGTCGCTTCCGGTTTGGGAGTGGTCGTAACAGCATAAACGTTAGATTTTATCCCGTTTTTTTCCTCCTTTGAGGTACGGGTTCGAGCCTGCCTTCCTACTACCACTTTTTTTTTTTTTTGCTCAACATACACATCCAAACACCCGGCCAACGCCGGGCTGAAATGCTAGTATATCTATAAAAGTGAACGTGTCTGTGTGTGTGTCTGTCTGTCTGTGTACATTTCCCTATGCAATAACTCTGTCAATATTCAGTCTACAGTCCCGAGATACATATAAACACATACATATACATCTTTAATACAGGGTGACCCCCCCCCACAAAAAAAGGAGGCCATCCAGAACATATGCAGTAGAACGGAGAAAAAAAGGCCAAAGACCCTTGTTTTTTAATGTGACGTTTTGAATATAATAAACTAGTTATGACCAAAGTTTCATTTCATTCGGACAAACACTAAAAAACGGGGCCTAATTAGAGTTGGGGCCTGTGTTTTTGGAAGAGGGCACCCCGTATAAAACTGAAAGTCTGTGTGTGTGTCTGGTCACGAATAGGCTCCTATATGGTTGACTATTATAGAAAACTGATCACATATAATGATAGAAGATGTATCGAGACACAGGAATGGGTATGTTTGATCTGGCAGCGCGGTACCAAAATTACATAAGACCGGGTTTTCTTTTTTGTTGTTTTGTAATAACACAAGAATTATTTAAACTGAATTAATTTTTCTAAATAAAAGTAATGTCGAGTGTTACTTATGAAGAAAAATGTCCGACATAAGAAATCCGCGTTTTGATTTAGGCACAGATATAGAGTGGGGGAAATTTTTCACAGTGGATTCAGCTAGACGGGTGTTTTTCGTGAAAGATTGGCGAGGGGGGACCAGGGATTGGAGTTCAGACGAGCACCTGCCATGGAAATAACGATAAAACAAGGATAGGCTCGCAACGTCTCTTCTGTGGGAGAGAGGTTGCAGGGTAGAGAAAAGGGCATCCCCCACTAAGCCACTGAGTCTATTTTGTACTCTGTCAAGGCATGATAGGCTGTTTTTGGCAGCTCCTGCCCAGATATGGCAACAGTATCCCATCCTTGGCCGTACTTGGCTTTTATATAGATAGAGAATTGCATCAGTAGTGAGATATCTTCTGGAGCGGTAGAAGGATCCCAGAAGTTTATTGAGTTAAGAAAAAAAGTAATGTCGAGTATTACTTATGAACAAAAAATGTCCGACATAAGAGGATCACATCTTAGGAGGGTAATTACTAAAAAATAGAAAATTAAAGAAAATATTGAGGTAGATATAGTTTTAAAACGACCCCCTCCTCCAAAAGAAAATAAATTTGTATATTTTTAGGTAATAATGCACATCCCATAATATCTTTAAGAATATTTTTACTTATTTATTGTTTAAAAAAAAATTAAATTGATTTTTCTAAGTTTTCGTTTTCTACCTAGCTTTGTAAGGTTTTGGTGTTTAAACTTATTTTAAAGAGTTTATTTAATTAAAAAGAAATAACAAGTAATGTCAAACTCGACATTACTTAGTAAATAATTTTTAACAAAAATGTCCGAAAATTAAAGAAAATACTGAGGTAGATATAGTTTTAAAACGAGCCTCCCCCACCTCCAAAAGAAAATAAATTTTTATATTTTAAAGTACTGCACAAGTGCCCCCGAAATCACTTTTAAACGATACCCTCCCCTCCCGATGTTAAGAATGGCTTTTGAAATAACGTTATTATTTCAGCGCGGTACCAAAATTACATAAGACCGTGTTTTCTTTTTTGTTGTTTTGTAATAACACAAGATTTATTTAAACTGAATTAATTTTTCTAAATAAAATAATTTCTTTCTTTGATAATACATGTTTTCTTTCTTTTTTGTTTCGTAATGACACAAAAAGTGTTAAAACTAGAGTATTTTTTTAATAAATATTTAGTTTCGTTTTTCGTATCTTGACTTCGTGATCAAGTTTATTTTATTTAAGCAAGAGTTAAAAATATTTTATTTTAAAACATTATGGGGGTGCAGAGTCTCTTTTAAAAACAATATCTCCTTCAAGAACGATATTAAAATGTGTTTTCAATCGATATTTATTCAATAAGGGACCAGTTTTCCTACCTAGTAAAAAGGAAGGGGAGTTTTTTTGGGTACAAGTTTTCCCGGAACGAGTTTTCCGGGCACCTGTTTGCACATACACGTCTCAGAAACTCCCCAGGGCAAGAGAGAAACTGCAGAAGAATAGCGAACTCACAACCACGTGTGGGCACGAATAGGCTCCTATATGGTTGACTATTTTAAAAAACTGATCACATATAATGATAGAAGATGTATCGAGACACAGGAATTGGTATGTTTGATCTGGCAGAACGGTAGTTCATTAAAATTGTGGGGTCTGCATTCGCGCCTGGTCTACAAAGTATGGAAATGGTTGGTTGTTTTGTTTTAATGCCGAATCTCGTGATTTTGAAGGACGATTTTTTAATATAGTGTATTTGTTTTTTAAGTCGTATTCTATTTAACCCATAGTTGTGACCCAAACAGGTACTATCACTCCGGGTCAGAGTGGACCTGGGAGCAATGACAATTAAAGGGTGGCTCCACACTCCCTAAGTCCCGCAAGGTGGGGCCTCACCATCGGATATAGTTTAAGGTCATATCCAAGACCACAAAGTATGGAAATAAAAAATTTAAAAATGAAAAAAAAAAAAAACGTTTACAAGTGTTTTTAATATAGATGTGCATAAGAATACTTTGATAAGTATGTTTTAACTTAAATAGGGATGGTATAATAAAATTGTGGGGTCTGCGTTCGCGCCTGGCCTCCATAGAATGGAAATAGGCACAAACTTTAATAAAGAGTTTTCATATCTATCTGCGTAAGTATAATATGATAATTATGTTTCAGTTTGGAGAAATATGGTATAATATAATTATGGGGTGTTCGTTCGCAGCTGACCTCCATAGAATGGAAATATGTCACAAAGTTTAACAAGGTTTTTTAATATAGATCCACAGAATATTGTGATACATGTTTCAGTGTGAACAGGTATGGTATAATAAATTATGGGGTTTATCTATTTTATTTTTACTTTCATCATATTTTGCTTTGGTTTTGATACTCCCAAATTCGAAGCTATCTCTTTACAACCGTTCCTATTCATAACCTATAATACGACGGGTACTTTTGCTAGTATATTATATATATATATAATATTATGTATATATATTATATATATTAGATATTATATATATATTACATATATTATATATATAGTATATATATATATTATATTTTATATACATATATATATTATACTAGCATGGGTGCCCGGCGTTGCCCGGGTGTTTGGAGGTGTATGCTGAGCAAAAAAAAACAAAAAACAAAAACAAAAAAAAACGGTCAATTATATATGTATAATATAATATCTATTATATATATCATAATATATATATATATATATTATATATATATTATAGATATTATATTATATATATATATTATATATATGATATTATACATATATATTATATTATATATTATATATATATTATATATGTATTATACATATATTATACATTATACATATTATATTATATATATGATATTATACATATATATATATTGTATAATTATATATATCATAGATATATATATATCATACAATTATATATATTATATATATTATACAATTATATATATATATATATATAACTACTTCATTTACTCACATAAAATTAATATACGAATGTATAAATTTATGCGTAAACTTTAAGTATTTACTTCAAAAGTAATATATACATAAATATACATATATATGTATATGTATATATATATACACATATATATGTATATATATACATATATATACATATATATGTATATATATGTATGTACATAAATATATATATATGTATATAATACATATACATATATATACATATATATGCATGTATATATATATATATATATATATATATATATTACCATGTCGAATCCCACTTCGATTCCTTTTGATGGATTCATTGTTGCTATTTACTCTGATAAGTGCAAAATAGATTCACTGATTTATGTAATTATCAAGTGATTGATTTTGTGCTGCGAAACGGATACTGTCAAGAATTGTATAAGTCCACTGAATTAAAGGAATAAATTATAAGGTGGTCAACATCTTGAATTTTGGAATGTAACATTTTGTCATCTATTCTCTATATTGCTCTGTAATTATATTGAGCTTCTCACATAAGGATTGATATATATATTGAGAAAATGTATTTTTATAGAAATATATATATATATATATATATATATATATATATATATATATATATATATTTAAATAAGGGAGTAGTCACCAACAATGTGTATTTTTTAACATTATTTTATTATTCCGTGTCTTGGTTTTTCATTGAGAATTATGTTTGGATCATTGTAATAATGCTTTTAAGTCATTGAAATCGTTTTTACGCGCGTTTCAGACGTTCTGTGATTCGTCCTCGTCAGGAATTATATCTTATATATATTATACATAGTATATATTACATATATTATACATAATATATGTATTATATATATAATATAATATATATATTATATATATAATATAATATATATATTATATATATAATATAATATAATATATATATAATATAATATACATATATATAATATAATATATATATATATAATATAATATATATATATATATATATATATATATATATATATATATATATATATATATAATATATATAATATAATACATATATATTTCTGACGAGGGCGCATCACAGAACGTCTGAAACGCGAGTAAAAACGATTTCAAGGACTTAAAAACATTATTACAATGATCCAAAGATAATTCTCAATGAAAAACCAAGACACGGAATAATAAAATAATGTTAAAAAATACACATTGTTTGTGACTACTCCCTTATTTAAATATACATCTTTCTTTCGTTGGAATTTCTTAGCCCATTATATATATATATATATATATATATATATATATATATAGGCACATTTTCGACGTAATTTTGTTCACAGGCTTCAAAATAACATTAGCAATCCGGATAGGACCCTAAAAACACTAAAAACAGTTTTATTGGATGGGGGGGGGCGCCTTGCGTTCAAAACAAACGTGACTCATCCTCTAGTTAGCCAAAATGGATTTCCTTTATCTTCCTATCTCTAACCCCTAACCTCTTTTGGGGTTTCCAATCCCTTTCATACGCCTTAACCGAAACCCTTAACCAACCACGGATTTCCTCGTTTCCCTGTCTTCACAGCTCAGCGTGTACTCGGCTTGATAAGGAGATAGATAGATAGATAGATAGATAAAATACAAGAGAGGGAGGGAAGGACCGAGGGAGGGAAGGAGATAGAGGGACCCGTAAGAAAAAAAAAATATATCGAACGCAGCAACTCGTGGTGGGAAAGTAACCAGGTGTGGTAAGCCTTGCCTGGCTTAGAGAAGATGAAGAGGGAAGGATGGGGATGGACGAGAGGAAGGGGGAAGGGAATGAGATTAGGAGGGAGGGCAAGAAGGTGACTACGAAAAGGATTATAGGAAGGTAAGAAAAATAAAAATAACGAAAAACAACTTTTTACATAAAATGAAAAAAACAACAATAACAACAAGAACCAATAATAATAATAATAATAATAATAATAATAATAATAATAATAATAATTATAATAATAATTATAATAATAATAATAACAATAATAATAATAATAATAGTTACAACAATAATAATAATTATAATAATAACAATAATAATAATAATTATAGTAATAATAACAATAATAATAACGATAATAATAATAATAATTATAATAATAATTATAATAATAATAACAATAAGAACAACAACAACAACAACAACAATAATAATAAAAACAATAATAATAATAACAATAACACTAATAATAATATTAATAATAACAATAATAATAATAATTATAATTATAATAATAACAATAATAATAACAATAATAATAAAATAATAATAATAATAACAACAATAATAATATAATAACAATAATAATAACAATAACAATATTAATAATAATAATAAAATATTAATAATAATAATTATAATAATAATTATTATAATAATAATAATAATTATAATAATAGTAATTATAATAATAATAATTATTATTATAATAACAATAA
>NC_136524.1:1535508-1558008 GCF_053919585.1 Euprymna scolopes
AACGCTAAAAGTATGTGAATAGCAACAACATTACAAGGAAAAGATATTACACACACACACACACAACAAAATGGATAAAATTAATACAAAAAATTTGGATAAAATAAATCACAAACACTTACCGTAAGTTTTTTTAAAGTAAAATAAATTTATTTTGTTGAATATATTTTTTTTTTTTTGGTTCATTTTGTTTTCCGATAGCTTTTTTTTTTGGGGGGGGGGGTAAGCAACAGTAATAAACACTTCAATGTTTTTTTTTGTGTTTTTAACAAAACGTTATTAAACAGTAACAACAATGTTGGTTTTTTTTTTTTTTCCAGTAATGTTTGTAGGCGGGGGGACAACAATTACTGTTTATCTTTAGTTCCGACTGGAAGATTTTCTACTGACTGTAGAGGCAAAGTAGGGAGCAAAGGGTTTTCAGAGGATGTGGAAAGAAGCTCCTTCCCAAACCGGGTAGCCTTCCGCGATTTGATTTATTATGGAGACAAAAGGGTTGTGTCCAAATTTTTGTCTTCACATAAATTCGCATAAATATGTTTCCAACAGCTCCCGGTTTTTTTTTTTTGTTTTTTTATCGCTAAATTAAATAGCTGAAATGAAAGGCTGTGTATTTTTACTTTGAACAATAAAATAACTGAAATGAAACGCTATGTGTGTAATTTCAATGAAAATTATTCGTCTGCTGCGCGTTCGTTTGAAGCGCCCTGATTGGCTGATAGAGTATCGTACCGCTAGCAGTGTCAGAAATTTCGTGAAAATAGTGAATAATTCCACCCCATCTTTCCAAGCTTATAACTCCTCGAAAAATGTAATTCAAGCCCTAATTTTTTTTTTCAATTAAAGGAGTAAGGACCAAGGTTTTATTTAAAAACAAAAACAAAACAAAACAATGTGTTTTTTTTTTTAAAAAGGTTTTAAACTTCGGACTTTACAGGTAAATTTCTAAAAAACTGATTTTTTTTTTGTTTTAAATTTGAATATATTATTTATTGACCTTTTCTCTTCAATTTGTGATATATAAAACTATTAAACATAAATTAATTATTTACTTTTTAAGAGAAAGTTGAAAATGGGGGGGGGCGTGAAAATGGGGGGGCGTGAAAATGGGGGGGCGTGAATTTAAAAAAAACGTTTGTCTAAAATATTATATTCGGTTTATTGGAAAGAACATAAAATTTCACATTGACCCTGAAAATATCGTAAAAATAGAATCAATAGAAAAATTTTGATAGATTTTTAAAGTTTAAAAATTGAAAAATATTGTTCGTAAAATTCATTACTGTTTTAAAAAAATAAATATTTCTATTACTTTTAAAACAACTTTAATAGTTTATTTTGGAAGTATAATCCATAAAGAAAATAAATAACCCACTTTTAACAGAGAAATTACGAGATTTTTATATTGTATTCGCAGTTTCGTGTTAGGGGTGTCAAAAATTCCTACAAAAATTCTGATACTGCTATCGTACCGCTCGCCATGTTCCGGCGTTTTCCGACGGATGTCGATCAACGCTCGGCTAAGATCGTGAAATCGGTGGGTAAAATACTGCAGGAGTACCGAAAATAATAATGTCCTCAATAAGGCTAGTTATAATAATAGTTAATAATAATAAAAAATTGTACTAATAATAAAAATGATAATTATGATAATAATACTAATACTACTACTACTACTACTAATAATAATAATTGAAATATTAAGGAAACCCTAGAATGTGGGGGATAACACAAGACAATATAACAAAGAAGCGTTACAGGGAATGAAGAAGGCCGAAGCTTCATATCTACAAGTTTTATATCACCATTATGCATCCCCCCCCATTGTTTAATCACCGTCCCCCCACCCCATAGAAAAGTTATACCAAAGAGCCGAGAAGAGTCAAGGAGGATGGAAAGACCAAGGAGAGAACGCCGGTCAGACCTCCGCTGGACAAGCGCGAAGAGAGCTATGATCGTGGGGAGGCTTAATGTCGCTCAAATTCCAGTATAAACCAATAGCCACTACCAGCGAGAAACAAATGGTATGCGGCTGTTGCGATGATAGGTCCTGAACTGTCATCTAGGCTTCAGCCTCTGTCCCATCGACGAGATGTTGCATCCCTCTGCCTGTTCTACAAATACTTTAATGGTGAATGCTCTGACGAACTGCAAACACTTGTACCTCCCCGACGTAACTACCCCCGACAAACCCGACAAGCTACTAAGTCTCATCCCTTTACAGTAGAGATCCCTAGATGCAAGAAAGCCTTTTACTCCAATAGTTTCTTCCCCAGAACTGTGGGTCTTTGGAACTCCCTTCCGGGATTCTGCTTTCCCAACTGCAATGATATGCAGAAGTTCAAGTGTAATGTTAACAAACATCTTTCTACTCATCTCCCTTCATAATGACCTCGCTAATTAAGTCCCTAATAGTAGCCCCTGCTTCAAAGTGGCACTGTGCCTTGTTTGGGGTGAAAATTGAATTTAAAAAAAAATAAAAAAATGACGCAAATTTATTTGCAAATGCTATTTAAGGAGGTGGAGAGAACTGGGCGTCTGGGGAGACTTGTTGTCACTCAGCTTCCAGAGAACACCACAGGTTTCCAATCAGATCGTTTCTTGACTTGTGTGAAAGCTCCATGTAAGCCAATAATAATAATAATAATAATAATAATAATAATAATAATAATAATAATAATAATGTCGATAAAAATAATATAAATGATAATAATGATAATGATACAAATGTTGATAATAAAATTAATTATGATAATCTATATAATTGTAAAACTCCAATGACCTTGTGGCGAGTGTTATAACCTAACATCCGGTTTACGACTTCCGGTTGCGCATTCGTACATTAACATAAACCCATAACAGCATAAACAAATAAACACAAATACCTGAACCGGTTTCGTTCGAAAAAAAAAAGAACAAAAAAAAAACAAAAAAAAACGAACGTCCTTAGAAAAGCGAATATCTTAAATTTATTGAATAAAAAAAAAAACTTCAAGATATGGGAATCAAACGCAAAGCACGATTGCAAATGATACGTATAATGTTTTATTGTAGAGTCGAAGAAAATGAAGGGAGGAAGTGCCCACGTGTCTGCGCGTCATTCCTTACCTTGGAACGCTCCTACGGTGTGCGTACGTGCATGGCCGAAACATGAAAGAAATTCCAAAATGGCGCCGTCCTCATCTTGTAGATTGTGCGATCATCACTGGGCCCCACGTGATCGTTCTTTGGCTGCTAATTGGCCGAGGACGAACGCCGGAAGGATAAAGGGAGCGTGTTTGGAACATGGGGTGGGGTCTTTCTAGGATCGACGTCAGTGTGATCGTATCGGTGAACTGCTGCAGCTTTAAGAGTACTTTAGTGTGTGTGTGATTTTTTGGGACTTGCTCGTCTGCTGACTTTACAGGACTTTCTTTTCTGTTGATTCTACAGGACCTGCCCTTCTGCAGAACTTGGAACAAAACTTCAAGCCTCTTCTTTCTTTTCACTTTCTTTCACTAAAAAGGTAGAATCCGACTTACTTGTGAAACGGCTTTATTTATATATACGATATATATTATACTAAATAATCAACGCGACAATAAAACGTACTGAAATAGGAAAGGAAAGAAAAAATAAAACGTACTGTTCTATTGTCGTGTATTGTTTTAATGTGTACATTTTCAGCATCCCAATTTTTTTCGCGTTTAAATTAAAAGATATATCAAAATTTGAATTTAACTTTTAAGTATTATATTATCTGTTCAGTGCACATTTACCTATAAGTATGGCCAACTGCTTATAATTCAGTAACTGTAATTATTTTCCAAAAATAATCAATTATAATAAACAGAACGATTCATAGAAATCTATCTATATTCTTTTTTCATTTTAATATACTTTCATAGAAATGTTTCTGTTATGTCAAAAAAACCCCTATTTTCTTTACGTCAAAAGTGTCACGCTCATACATTAATTCCATAGCTAATATAACATACTGACCCAACGGGTCACGGGTAGTCTAGTCTAGTCTATATATATATATATATATATATATATATATATATATATATATATAAGTGAACGTGTGTGTGTGTACATTTCCCTACGCAATAACTCTGTCAACTTTTAGTCTACAGACTCGAAATTTGATATACAGGGTACTGAGATTTGCGAAAATCGACGTAATCGGTTTTCGGCCAGAAATTTGAGGATTAAGGGGTCAAAGTTCAACGATTTGACCTTTGAGGACCCTACCAAACTCCTCCGACAATTTTGGGTCTATGCACTTGAAATTTTAAATATAGGTTCCTTGGACATGGATCTAACTTAATAACTTGATTTGAGCCCAAAACAATAAATGCTAAGGGATATTAATAGGGGTTAAGTTAAAAAAAACTTACCCTTTTTTTGGCTCAACATACACTTCCTAACACCCGGGCAACGCCGGGCTGAAATGCTAGTATATCTATAAAAGTGAACGTATCTGTGTGTGTGTCTGTGTACATTTCCCTACGCAATAACTCTGTCAATTTTTGGTCTACAGACTCGAAATTTGATATACAGGGTACTGAGATTTGGGAAAATCGATGTGATCGGTTTTGGCCAGAAATTTGGCGATTAAGGGGTCAAAGTTCAACGATTTGACCTTTGAGAACTCTACCAAACTCCTCCGACAATTTTGAGTCTACGCACTTGAAATTTTAAATATAGGTTCCTTGGACATGGATCTAACTTAATAACTTAATTTGAGCCAAAACAATAAATTTGAAGGGGTTAATAAGGGTCAAAGTTAAACTAAAAAAAATTCACCTCTGCGGTCTCTTCCAAATTACTCAGACAATTTCTGGTCTAAATATTTGAAATTTTACATAAAGCGTATTCAGAGATAGGGCAAGTTTTTCCATCAGTTTGGGTCGAAAATTTGTAGTTATATATATAAATATATGTATGTCTGTTTGCATGTCTGCCTTAAACTTTCAATAGAGGCGACAGATTTTACCAAGATCAGTATCGTTTTAAAGTTCAACCTTTCATACGACAAATATCGAAAAATTGGCTAAAACCATTAATATCTTCCCCTTCAACTAGGCACTTTTCTACAGGGGGGGGTCACTTTTTTCGCCGATATTTTTTAAAGTTATCCTCTCCTTTAGATTGTCTAGCCTTAATTTAAAAAAAATGTCGCTTCCGGTTTGGCGGTGGTCGTAACAGCATAAACGTTAAGTTTTAACACATTCTTTTCCTCCTTTGCGGTACGGGTTCGAGCCTGCCTTCCTACTACCACTTTTTTTTTTGCTCAACATACACATCCAAACACCCGGGCAACACCGGGCTGAAATGGTAGTAATAATTATATTAATAATAATATAAGCATGATAACAATAATAATAATAATAAGAAGAAGAATGTCGATAAACAACAATTATAATAATAAAAACGTTTATAATAACAACAATAATAATAATGATATTAATAATAATGTGCATAAAATAATTTAAATAATAATAATAATAATAATAATAATAATAATAATAATAATAATAATAATAATAAAGCTCTATAGGGTCTTCTCAGGAAAATCAGATCATACGGTATCACTGGAAGAATACATAGCATAATTAAATCCTTCTATATATATATATATATAAAAGCGAAAATGTATGTATGTATGTGTGTATGTTTGTGTGTCTGCTTAAAAACTTTCGACAGACACGACGAAAATTCGCAAACTCTGTATCATATGGAAGCCACATCCTTCACTCGAAACATATCGAAAAATTGGCCCAAAACTTTAATTTTTTCACCCAGAAATCTACAATTTCCGACGGGGGGGGGTCAACAAAAACGGTCTTCTTGTGACGACGAGCGGTTCTACGCATGCGCCAGATGACATCATGACCTGATTTACTTTAAATAGTGGAAAAACTGAACCAATGTCGCATTAGGTCAGTTGATTAGCGCATTCGTTCATTATCTAAACGTTTTGTGTTCAAATCGTCGTGTGGGATATCTATTTTTTTGTCGATTTTTTATATTTAAATATTAAAGCAGTGTTATTTAAGTCATTTTTCACGTAACGTTCGTATTTCTGTTTCTTTTTTACTTCGCTTATCCACCCCCGACCACACACCCCAAAACACCCAGGTACCCACCGATTTTTAAAATTTTAATATCGAAACAGGCTTATTTAAGCCATTTTTCACGTGTTCGTTTTTCTGTTTTCGTCATTCGTTTGCCTTACGTTAGTTTTTTTGTCTTTTTTTTCCCGCTTAAGTGTTAACGTTGTTTTCTTTTTTTACTTCGCTTATAACAAACAAACCTGGTCATTGACGTCGTCGTAACCCTCCACGACTTCCGGGCGCGCACCTGTCCATTTGGTTCTTACTTAAATAAATTCAAACATCTTTCACTAACTCATTCTGGCTGCCCGATTTTATTTTCAAACTTCGCCTTAAGGCTTCGGGTTTGATCCTACCCTCCCCCCGGTTTCTTTTTTATTTAACACCACACACACCTACAAACACCTGGGCAACGCGGGGTACCACCGCTAGTCTTAGATAAGAGAAAAATCCAGGTTGTCCTCGATGGCCGTACATCTAAACAATATGATATAAATGTGGGAGTGCCCCAAGGGTCTATCCTTGGACCTTTATTATTCCTAATATTCATAAATAACCTCCCTGACAAGATTGTCTGTGAGATGGGTATATATGCTGATGACACATAACAGAAACGACAGGAAAACAAATGACTACATATCTAAAGAAATGGTAGAAACACTAGAGGATGACCTCCAATCTGTAGTGGAATGGAGATAAAAATGGATGGTCACCTTCAATGCTGCCAAGACTACACTTGCTTCCTTCAATAACTACAAGAAACCTTCTCTACCACCAATAGCAATGGTCAATGACTCTTTATCTGAAAGCACATCTTTTAAACTTCTCGGCCTAACGTTCACAGGAAACATGAGTTGGAACAATTACATTGAGATAATTACCAGAACCGCTACGAAGAAGGTAGGTTCTCTTAAATTTGTTAACGTTGGACTTGAAGACATCCAAGTTGTAGTCCGGTGGGAAGAAGGCAGACGGAACAGAGTTCCACAGGCGTGCAGTTCTAAGAAAGAAGCTTTGTTCATGAAATCCACGTTTTGATTTAGGCACAGATATAGAGTGGGGGAAATTTTTCAAAGTGGATTCGGCTAGACGGGTGTTTTTCGTGAAAGATTGGCGAGGGGGGACCAGAGATTGGAGTTCAGACGAGCACCTGCCATGGAAATAACGATAAAACAAGGATAGGCTCGCAACGTCTCTTCTGTGGGAGAGAGGTTGCAGGGTAGAGAAAAGGGTATCCCCCACCAAGCCACGAAGTCTATTTTGTACTCTGTCAAGGCAGGATAGGCTGTTTTTAGCAGCTCCTGCCCAGATATGGCAACAGTATTCCATCCTTGGACGTACTTGGCTCTTATATAGATAGAGAAGTACAAAAATTAAAAAAAAGTAGAAGAAAGAAAACAAGACGAGACACAAAAGTCCATAAATGACAAAGTTCTCTCTAATTCTCTCTCCTCTGATCTTGAGCGCGTGGTACAATGGGGGAAGAGGTGGCTGGCCACTTTCAATGCACCCAAAAGCAAGCTTCTATCTTTACATCATCAATGCTCTGATCCCCATCTGGCATCAATTGAAATAGATGGCTCTCGTCTTGGGGAGGCTCCATGTTTTGACAAGCTTCTTGGTTTGACCTTTACTCCTGATCTTAAAGGGAACACGTACATCAAATCTGTTGCTAAGGACGCTGGGAAAATATTGGGATTCTTCTACCGCTCCAGAAGATATCTCACTACTGATGCAATTCTCTATCTGTATAAAAGCAAAGTACGTCCAAGGATGGAATACTGCTGCCACATCTGGGCAGGAACTGCTAAAAACAGCCTATCCTGCCTTGACAGAGTACAAAATAGACTTCGTAACCGAGTAAGGGATGCCCTTTTTATCTTTCCTGCAATCTCTCTCCCACAGAAGGTGCTCGTCTGAGCTCCAATATCTGGTCCTCCCCCCCTCGCCAATCTTTCACGAAAAACACTCATCTAGCTAAAACCACTCTTTGTCTCTGCCTAAATCAAAACGTGGATTCCATGAACAAAGATTCTTTCTTAGAAGTGCACGCCTGTGGAACTCACTTCCGTTTACCTGTTTCCCACCTGACTACAACTTGGATGTCTTCAAGTCCAACATAAACAAACTCCTGACAAACCGCCCCCTTAAGTAAGACACTGTATCTAACCATCCAATACTAACGATTACTACAATATTATCCCACTGGTTAATGTACACGCAATAACCCTTATCCCCGAGTGGCTTCCGGTTCTTGATAAGTGGTGACTACTATGTAAAAAAAAATATCCTTATTTTCAAAGCCGTTAAATCCCGCAGCATCCTTTCCCCCCATCTTTTTTCTCTTTTCTAATTCCAGGAATCTTAAGGCGCCGTCGGCTACAAAATGGACACTGGTCCCTTCCACTCCCCCATTCAACTTCGATAACGGACGTATAGTCAACTTCGCACCACACACACTCTCCCGAACGCTCCACGGCTCCTATGACCCCCTTCCCTCACCTCGAAACGGAAGGGTGAGGGTCGGATCATATAGCAATTACAGCCAAGCTAGCAATCCTTGGATATTTGTTTTCTTGTGTTTTTTTTTTTAGCAATTCTAAGAAGCCTACTATTCTAAAAGAATCACTTTAACACGTGCGAGAAAATAGGACGTCTCCCTTTACGGCATATCGACCCTTTATCGGGCTATTTAAACCCCGCATCAAGTCGATGCCTCTGTCCAGTCTCGAAAGACAAAGATGCCCACTAAAATAATGGTAATTGTGAGGCAAGTGTTGCGTAATCTTCTACCCATCCCTTTCTGAATCGGCACTTGCTCGAGTCTAGTAGCAAGGAGAAGACCAGGACGACAGGAAACTATGCCGAGATAAGCAGAGAGCTCATACAGATGCTTGATGAGGTCCCTAGTTAGTAAATACTAGTAGGCCAAAACATGCTCAGGACTGTGTAGCAACAAACTACTGCTTTTATAAAGATATATATATATATATATATATATATATATATATATATATATATATATATATATATGATGAAAATAATGGAAATAGTATTCCGACAAAATAGAGAAAATAAAAAGGAACAAACCGTATTATGTGTTCATCAACGTTTCGTCTTTATTTCATCCAGAGGAAGTCTCGAAATAAAGACGAAACGTTGATGAACACATATTACGGTTTGTTCCTTTTTATTTTCTCTCTCTCTCTCTCTCTCTCTATATATATATATATATACACACACACACACATATATATATATATATTATATATATATATATACTAGCAAAAGTACCCGTCGTTGACTGGGTTCAAAAACAGCCTACAGAAAATGGACTCTGATTTATGAAAGTATGATAGGTTATGAAAAGGAAGGGTTGTAAAGAGATAGCTTCGAATTCGAGGGTATCAAAACCAAAGAAAAATATGATGAAACTAAAAATAAAATAGATAAACCCTATAATTTATTATACAATACCTGCTCACATTAAAACACATATCACAATATTCTGTGGATCTATATTGAAAAAACTTGTTAAACTTTGTGACATATTTCCATTCTATGGAGGTCAGGCACGAACGAACACCCCATAATTTTATTATACTATAGTTCTTCAAACGGAAACATAATTATCAAAGTATACTTTGATAGATATGAAAAGTCTATATTAAAGTGTGTGCCTATTTCAATTCTATGGAGGCCAGGCGCGAACGCAGACCCCACAATTTTATTATACCATCCCTATTTAAGTTAAAACATACTTATCAAAGTATTATTATGTACATCTCTATCAAAAACACTTGTAAACGTTTTTCTTTTATTTAAATTTTTTTAAATTTCCATACTTTGTGGACCAGGCGCGAACGCAGACCCCACAATTTTAATGAACCACCGTACTGCTAGATCAAACATACCCGTTCCTGTGTCTCGATACATCTTCTATCATTATATGTAATCAGTTTTTTTTTTAAATAGTCAACCATATAGGAGCCTATTCGTTTCGTGACCAGACACACACACACATTAAGCTTTATATATATACACACATATATATATATATATACTCATATAATTTCGTTTTTCTTTCGTGTGTATTGATATTCATATTAAAAACCTCCTTTTCAATTTATTCGAAAAGAAAATACAATTTTCTTATATATGGGTTGTGGAATTGCATTCACTAGCAAAAGATCTAGCTAATTTTCATATTATTTTAAACATTCATTTTCATTAATTCCCTATTAGTTTTTTCGGTTTTCATATGGGATGATCATCTTTAGTTAACTATTACGTGTAATTATTTTCATGCAGATATTCTACATGATTTATACTTGCATAATATTTACGTAAAAAGTTTATAGTAAACACAAAATTGTTTCCATATATATTTATGTATACGTACATATTTTTGTTTAACAAATTTTGACTACCAAACTCCTCCTAGAGTTTTTGGTCTACAGACATGACACTTCATATATAAGGTATTTGAATCCATGCAAAACTTTATATTTAGGTTTTAGCCCGGAAAAATCCGTGCGAAAGTGTGAAAATTAAAAAAAAAAAAGGAAATTTGCCAGGCGAAGGTCAAACGCTGGCATTACGAATGCATGACGTAGTAGCTATTGGTTCATGTTTTAATTTTTAGCCTTGCAGCAAACATGTTTTCATAGCCCGGTCATTGACGCCAGAGGCAAAATAAATCGTGAGCTTAACGTTTTGGTTTCGATTTACGGTGAGGGCGCAGGAGTCTTTTTTTTTAAATACTTTTTTAAATCATTACTATATATTGCATCCGATCTATCTATCTATCTATCTATCTATCTATCTATAAAGGTGAAAATGTCTGTCTGTCTTTTCTGTATGGTAGTTAAGGAAGACTATTATACAGAAAGGCATTACTTTACATATTCACACTTTTTAATATATACATATGCACATAACCATATGAACAGTACACAGGGCCCTAGCAAAGCCGAGCGGAACTGCTAGTATACACACACACACACACACAAACACACACACACACACATATATATATATATGAGAGAAGCGAATCAGAGAGAACTTTGTCATTTACGGTCTTTGATGGCAGTGTCGTCAACAGAAATATCCACTAATGACCTTCGGCTATGATTTGGAAATTAATTGATGTAGATAAGGAAGAGGGAACACTTTACTAGCATAGCTCTTCTGCAGTTTAACAGCTTGCAAATTTTGGCATTATCTCAAATTATGTCAACTCTTATTTTATATATATTATATATATATACATATATATATATGTATTATACATATATATTTTATATATATATATGTGTATTTTATATTGATAATATATATACATATTTACATATATTATATATATTTATATGTATATATTATTACATATTTATATATATATATATTTCATATTTATATGTATATATATATATAGTAAACATTTATATATACATATATATGTATATATATATTTAATATATATATATATATTTCATACTTGTATCTATTTATTTGATATTTATATATATATGTAAAATTTATATATACATTTATATATAATGTGTATATATATATATTTTATATATATGTATCATATATATACATATTACTTATATATAATATATATTATGTATATAATATATATAATATATATTATATATACACTATATAGATTACATATTATTTATACTATATATAATATATATTATAATATATATTATAAATATAATATGTATGATATATATAATATATATTATAGACTTAATATATAATACATATAATATATATATAATATATATTATGTGTATAATATATATAATATATACATAATATAAATATAATATATAAAATATAAAATATAATATATATAATACATATAATATAATATATGATATATATATATATCATATATATATATAATATATATAATATTATATAATATATAATATACAATATATATATTACATATATATAATATAAATATTATATATGTATTACATATATATATATAATATAAATATTATATATATTATATATATATAATATAAATATTATATATATATTACATATATATAATATAAATATTATATATATTACATATATATAATATAAATATTATATATATATTACATATATATAATATAAATATTATATATATATATTACATATATATAATATAAATATTATATATATATATTACATATATATAATATAAATATTATATATATATTACATATATATAATATAAATATTATATATATATTACATATATATAATATAAATATTATATATATATTACATATATATATAATATAAATATTATATATATATATATTACATATATATATAATATAAATATTATATATATATATAATATAAATATTATATATATATTACATATAATATAAATATTATATATTAAATATGTATAAATAAATATTATATATATATTACATATAATATAAATATTATATATTAAATATATATAAATAAATATTATATATATAATATAATATATATATTAAACATATATAAATATTATATATATATATTAAATATATATATATATATATATATATAAATATTATATATATTACATATATATATATAAATATTATATATATTACATATATATTATATTTACATATATATAATATATATATATGTATTACATGTATAATATATATATATATACATATGTATATAATATATATATACATAAATATAATATATATAACATATATACATAAATATATAATATATACATATAGATAATATATATATATATATAATATATATAATACATATGTACATATAGATAATATATATACTTATATATTATATACATATATATAATATATATACATATATATTATATACATATATATAATATATATATAATATATATACATATAATATATATACATATATATTATATATATATAATATATATACATATATACATACATATATATAATATATATAATATATATATAATATATATTATATAATATATATTATATATATACATATATATTATATATATACATATATATTATATATACATATATATAATATATATACATATATATTATATATATACATATATACTATATATATGGATAATATATATTACATATATATAATATATATACATCTACATATAATATTTATATATATAATATATATACATATACATATATATCATACCATAGCTGTTCACACTGAAACACGTATCACAATATTCTGCGGCTCTGTATTAAAAACATCCGATAATTTTATTATACGATATTTCTTCAAACTGAAACATAATTATGGAACACGTAAATCAAGTCTGTTTCCAAGGTCGCTGGAAAAATGGTAGGATCCTTCAACCGCTCCAGAAGGTATGTTACTGCAATTGTCTATCTATAGAAAAGCCAAGTCCGTCCAAGGATGGAATACTGCTGCCACCTCAGGGCAGTAGCTGCTAAAAACAGCCTATCCTGCCTTGACACAACACAAAATAGCTTTCGTGGCTTAGATGGGGATGCCCTTTTCTCTACCCTGCAACCTCTCTCCGACAAGAGACACGTTGCGAGCCTATCTTTGTTTTACATTTACTTCCATGGAAAGGGCTCGTGGGAGTTCCAATCTGTGGTCCACCGTGACTAATCTTTAACTAAAAACTCCCGTCTACCTGAAACCACTGTCAAAAATTTTCCTGACTCTTTATCCGTGCCAAAACCAAAACGTAGATTCCATGAACAAAGCTTCTTTCTTAGAAATGCACGCCTGTGGAACTCTGTTCCGTTTGCCTGTTTCCCACTTGATTACAACCTGGATGTGTTCAAGTCCAACATAAACAAATTCCTGATGAACGTTATATCTCTCTCCAATACTAACGTACTGTAAACGCAATAACCCTTATCCCCGAGTGGCTTCCGGCCCTTTGTCAGTAGTGACTATCTTGTATATATATATATATATATATATATATATATATATATATATATATATATATTTTGTTTTGGTTTTAGCGACATGTTCTTGAATTAATTAAATTATTTTCGAAAGTGCATTTTTACCTAAATGCGAGTTTGGAATAATTTTCCCTTTCACCAATTTGGTACCCTCACATATGTAGCGGTAGGTGTGTCAGAAATTTCGTGAAAAACATTGAATAATTCCACCCCCTGTCTTTCCCAGCTTATAACTACTCGAAAAATGTAATTCAAGCCCTAATTTATTTTTTCAATTAAAGGAGCAAGGACCAAGATTTCATTAAATTAAAAACAAAACAAAAGAAAAAGCACACAACGTGGTTAAAAAAAAAGGTTTTAAACTTCGAAATTTACAGGTAAATTTCTTACAAACACTACTTTTTTTGTGTTTTAAATTTGGATATATTATTTATTCACCTTTTCTCTTCAATTTGTGATACATAAAACTTTGGTGAGTAAATTAATTATTTACTTTTTAATAGACATTTCAAAACGGGAGGCGTGAAATCATTCGACCCCCTGGCTTTCCAAGCTTATAACTACTCGAAAAATGTAATTCAAGCCCTAATTTTTTTTTCAATTAAAGGAGTAAGGACCAAGGTTTCATTTTTAAAAAATAACAAAAGAAAAAACAAAAAACGTGGTTTAAAAAAAAAAAGTATTAAACTTCGGACTTTATAGGTAAATTTCTACAAAACACTACCTTTTTTGTTTTAAACTTGAATATATTATTTATTGACCTATTCTCTTCAATTTGTGATATATAAAACATTTGTGAGTAAATTAATTATTTACTTTTTAATAGACACTTGAAAATGGGGGGGGTGAATTAAAAAAAAAAACGTTCGTCTAAAATATTGTATTCGATGTATTGGAAAGAGCATAAAATTTCACATTGACCCTGAAAATATCGTAAAAATAGAATCGATAGAAAAATTTTGATAGATTTTTAAAGTTTAAAAACTGAAAAATATTGAGTTCGGAAAATTCATTACTGTTTAAAAAAAATTTCTATTACTTTTAAAACAACTTTAATAGTTTATTTTGGAAGTATAATTCATAAAGAAAATAAACAACCCACTTTTAACAGAGAAATTACGAGATTTTTTAAAATATTTTATTCGCAGTTTCGTGTTAGGGGTGTCAAAAATTCCTACAAAAATTCTGATACACCTAAAGTAGCGGTATATATATATATATATATATATATATATATATATATATATATATATATATATATATATGATCTGAAATGGAACACGTACATCAAGTCTGTTGCCAAGGTCGCTGGAAAGATGGTGGAATCCTTCTACCGCTCCAGAAGATATCTCACTACTGATGCAATTCTCTATCTATATAAAAGCCAAGTAAGTCCAAGGATGGAGTACTGTTGCCATATCTGGGCAGGAGCTGCTAAAAACAGCCTATCCTGCCTTGACAGAGTACAAAATAGACTTCGTGGCTTAGTGGGGGATGTCCTTTTCTCTACCATGCAACCTCTCTCCCACAGAAGAGACGTTGCGAGCCTATCCTTGTTTTATCGTTATTTCCATGGCAGATGCTCGTCTGAACTCCAATCTCTGGTTCCCCCTCGCCAATCTTTCACTAAAAACACCCGTCTAGCTGAATCCACTATGAAAAATTTCCCCCACTCTATATCTGTGCCTAAATCAAAACGCGGATTCCATGAACAAAGCCTCTTTCTTAGAACTGCACGCCCGTGGAACTCTGTTCCGTCTGCCTGCTTCCCCCCGGACTACAACTTGGATGCCTTCAAGTCCAATGTTAACAAATTCCTAATGAACCGCCCCCTTAAGTAAATACTTCAGCAAATCTCCTTACTAACGTAATGTACTTGCAATAACCCTTATCCCTGAGTGGCTTCCTGGCCTTGATAAGTGGTGATCACTGTGTAAATTATATATATATATATATATATATTTAAAAAATTATATATATATATATATATATAATTTTTTTTAATATATATAGATGTCGGTCAGATCTGGGCGTAGACAAATATAGGTACGGTCGTGTTGAACAAGATGTTTTTACTGTCTTTTCACACGGGAAAGATATATAATGAACGCTATAAAAATTCACTAACATGAATATTTAGGGCAATTAAACACGCTAGTGTCTCGTCAGGTGTACATCTGCGTACGTGCACACACACACACACACACACACACACACACACATATATATATATAAATATATATATATATATATATAAATATATATATATAAATATAAATACATATATATATATAAAAATATAAATACATATATATATAAATATATATATATACATATATATAAATATAAATACATATATATATATATATATAAATACATATATATATATAAAAATATAAATATATATATATATATATAAAAATATAAATACATATATATATAAAAATATAAATACATATATATATATAAATATAAATACATATATATATATATATAAATATAAATACATATATATATAAATATAAATACATATATATATATAAAAATATAAATACATATATATATATATAAATACATATATATATATAAAATATAAATATATATATACATATAAAATATAAATATATATAAAAATATAAATACATATATATATATATATATATATATATATATATATATATATATATGTTTTGAGAAAAATAGAAAAACCGAATGAAATTATTAAAATAATCAACGTTTCGTCCTTATTTCAGAGGACATCTTCAGGATAATTGAAATAAAAATGTAAGAAAAGAAAAAGTCATAGATCGTGCGAAAAGGAGGACAGTTTTTGAATCCTACCCATGTCGGGAAGGACAAACATATGTGTGCGTATGGGAAGGTTGGGTTGTTCGATGTCTATATATACACTTTTAAAAATTCGTTTAAATAAATATGTACATTTTTTTTTCTCTTCTGCAAAACTACTCATTTTCCTGAAACATTCAAGGAAAAACGGCTAGCCAGGATCCGCCCTGATACCTTGCTCTTTGATTATTATTTTCCCTATGCTAGGGGTTAAATGGTAGAAGCCTTTTCTTTGCGTAATAGTATTAGTATTCAAAATTAGTGCTGATTCTAAAAGTCTTCTTTTAGCTCTATCTATCACGTATTTAATAATTTTCGCTTGATCTAAATTAAATGAGTGATCGTGTTCTGCACAATGGTAAAAGAGTGCATTTAGGGCGTTACCATTCCTTATATCTCTTCTGTGCTCGTTAAGTCTTAATTTCAATTTTCGTTGTGTTTCACCTATGTACGCTTGTTGACAGTTGTTACATGGGATGGAATATATACCGGCATCGGAGGTGAGGGTTTCGGGAGAGTGCTTGGTAGTTTTTAATGTCTGTTTTATGGTTGAGGAAGTTGTTTGTATCAAGTGAAAACCAAGTTTATTAAGAGTGTCGCAGATTTTTGTATTTTTGGTGTGGGTGGGGGAAAAAATGTACATATTTATTTCAACGCATTTTTAAAAGTGTATATTTAGACATCGAACAACCCAACCTTCCCATACGCACACATATGTTTGTCCTTCCCGACATGGGTAGGATTCAAAAACTGTTCTCTTTTTCGTACGATCTATGACTTTTTCTTTTCTAACATTTTTTTCAATTATCCTGAAGATGTCCTCTGAAATAAGGACGAAGCGTTGATTATTTTAATAATTTCATTCGGTTTTTCTATTTTTCTCAAACCATAACATCAACCACCGCTGGTATTTTTTCATTCCTTATACATATATATATATATCTATAATATAAAACTGAACGTCTGTGTGTGTCTGGTCACGAATAGGCTCCTATATGGTTGACTATTTTAAAAAACTGATCCCATATAATGATAGAAGATGTATCGAGACACAGGAACGGGTATGTTTGATCTAGCAGTACGGTGGTTCATTAAAATTGTGGGGTCTGCGTTCGCGCTTGGTCCACAAAGTATAGAAAAAAAAATTAAAAATAAAAAAAAAACGTTTGCAAGTATTTTTGATATAGATGTACATAAGAATACTTTGATAAGTATGTTTTAACTTAAATAGGGATGGTATAATAAAATTGTGGGGTCTGCGTCCGCTACTGGCCTCCATAGAATGGAAATAGACACAAACTTTAATAAAGACTTTTCATATCTATCTGCGTAAGTATACTTTGATAATTATGTTTCAGTTTGAGGAAATATGGTATAATAAAATTGTGGGGTCTGCGTTCGTGCCTGACCTCCGTAGAATGAAAATATGTCACAAAGTTTAACAAGGTTTTTTTTTTAAAATATAGATCCATAGAATATTGTGATAAGTGCTTCAGTGTGAACAGGTATGGTTTAATAAATTATGGGGTTTATCTATTTTATTTTTACTTTCATCATATTTTGCTTTGGTTTTGATACCCCCAAATTCGAAGCTATCTCTTTACAACCCTTCCTTTTCATAACCTATCATACTTTCATAAATCAGAGTCCATTTTCTGTAGGCTGTTTTTAACACAGTCAACGACGTTACTTTTATTATATATATATATATATATATATATATATATATATATATATATATATTTTACATGGTAGTCACCACTTATCAAGGCCCGGAAGCCACTTGGGGATAAGGGTTATTGCATGTACAGTAATCAATGAGATAGTATCGTAGTAAACGTTAGTATTGGAGATTTGATAAAGTGTCTTACTTAAGGCGGAGGTTTATCAGGAATTTGTTTATGTTGGACTTGAAGATATCCAAGTTGTCGTCAGTTTGGAAACTGGCATTCGGAAGAGAGTTCCATAGGCGTGCACTTCTAAGAAAGAAGCTTTGTTCATGGAATCCACGATTCGATTTAGGCACAGATATAGAGTGGGGAAAATTATTGACAGTGGTTTCAGCAAGACAGGTGTTTTTTGTGAAAGATTGGCGAATAGGGGGGCAGAGATTGGAGCTCAGACGAATACCTTCCATTAAAATAACAATAAAACAAAGACAGGCTCGCAACGTCTCTTCTGTGGGAGAGAGGTTGCAGGGAAGAAGTTCCGAAGTCTACTTCGTACTCTGTCATAGCAGGATAAGCTGTTTTTAGCGACTCCTTCCCAGATGTGGCAGCAGTATTCCATCCTTGAACGTACTTGGCTTTTATATAGATAGAGAATTGCATCAGTAACGAGATATCTTCTGGAGCGGTAGAAGGATCCTACCATTTTTCCAGTGACCTTGGCAACAGATTTGATGTACGTGTTTCATTTCAGATTAGGAGTAAAGGTCAAACCCAGAAGCTTGTCAAAACATGGAGCCTCCCCAAGACGAGAGCCATCCATTTAATTGACGCTAGATTGGGATCAGAGCGTTTAAGATGTGTGTGTATATATATATATATATATATATATATATATATATATATATATATATATATATATATAAATAAAAATTACAATAAGTTTACCAAGGTAATCAAAATGGTAAACTTACAATATATTATAAATATTAAAGAGTTAATATTTACAAGTAAAGTAAACTCAGTCAGATGTAAAAGCTCAATAAAACCGAAAAGGAAATAGAGCTTATAATATGAACAAATGATTAATAAAACATGTTAAAAGACATCTTGAAAAAGAGTTAAAAACATATTTAATTTTAAAAAAGGAAGCACAACATAAGTGGATAGTCCTTAATCCACGGAGTTTCGAAGAAATACTCTCCTCCTCATCAGAGGGCAGGAATTAGCAAAATGCGGGATCGGATATATATATATATATATATATATATATATATATATATATATATATATATATATGATTAGTTTTTTTGGAAAAAGAATTCCAGCAGAGTGCTCAATTAAAAGGAAAATCCAAATTTTAAGAGCGTACTTATATTTTGTGTACAGAAAGTTGTTAGTTGAGACAGGTCATTGGTACCGTCGGTTTCAAGCCCGATAATAAGGCCCGTTTAAGGTATCCTTATCGAGCTCTCTTCAGCCAATATTCGTCTATCTTATAACCGGAAGTGTGAAGTATATATACCTCGCGAATCCACGTTCAAATCTCGTTTTGTTTAATCCCCCCCCTTTTTTTTTTTTTTATCTATCTATATCTATATTTGAAAATTAGGTATTACATTACCCGATATATATATATATATATATATATATATATATATATATATATATATAGATAGATAAAAAAAAAAAAAGGGGGGGGGATTAAACAAAACGAGATTTGAACGTGGATTCGCGAGGTATATATACTTCACACTTCCGGTTATAAGATAGACGAATATTGGCTGAAGAGAGCTCGATAAGGATACCTTAAACGGGCCTTATTATCGGGCTTGAAACCGACGGTACCAATGACCTGTCTCAACTAACAACTTTCTGTACACAAAATATATATATATATATATATATATATATATATATATATATATAGGGGATTAGAACAAGAGTCTAATGATCTTTCAAATCACATCCTTACATCATTCGTAGACATTTATGCTGACGACACTACCATTTATGGTAGCACATCTAAGACAGTAAACCACCAAGTTCTCTCCAATTCTCTCTCCTCTGATCTTGAGCACGTAGTACAATGGGGAAAGGAGTGGCTGGTTACTTTTAATGCATCTAAAACCAAGCTTCTCTCTTTACATCATCAACATTCTGATCCACATCTGGCATCAATTGAAATGAATGGCTCTCGTCTTCAGGAGGCCTCAAGTTTTGACAAGCTTCTGGGCTTGACCTTTACTCCTGATCTTAAATGGAACACGTACATCAAATCTGTTGCCAAGGCCGCTGGAAAAATGGTGGGATCTTTCTATCGATCCGGTAAATATCTCACTGCTGATGCTATTGGGCAGGAGCTGCTAGAAAAGACTTGTCCTGCCTTGATAGAGTTCAAAATAGACTTCGTAGCCTCGTAGGAGATGTCATTTTCTCTTCCTCGCCACCTCTATCTCACAGAAGAGATGTTGCGAGTTTGTCTCTGATGTATCGTTATTTTCATGGAAAGTGTTCAACTGAGCTTCAATCTATGGTCCCCCCTCGCCAAACTTTCACAAGAAACACTCGTCTAGCTGTAAACACTATCAATAATTCCCCCCACTCTTTATCTGTGCCTAAACCTAAACATAGATTCCATGAACAAAGCTTCTTTCTTAGAACTGCACGCCTGTGGAATTGTCTTCCGTTTTCCTGCTTTCCGGCTGACTACAATATGGTTGTGTTCAAGTCTAACGTAAATAAGTTCTTGATTAGCCGTTCTATATAAGTTATCAAATTTACCAAATTTTCATTACTAATGATTACTATATTGTCCAATTTATACTGTACACTCTGTAACCCTTATCCTTGAGTGGCGTTTTGTGCCTTTATAAGTAGTGATGCCTATGTAAAAAAAAGGAGAGTATATTTTAATGTATTAGTGAATTCATTAATACAATTAAAATTAAATAAAAGAAAACAGTGCTCGTTGTAATGTAGATATATAATCGACTCGATAGGCATATATATCCTAGAGCTATTTTAATATTAAATAAGACGGTTAATAATTTATAATTAAAATTAAAAATTAAAAATCGGTTTAACAAGGAAGATCAAACAAAATCAATAAATTGTACGATCGTTTCGGAAACGATGGTTTTATTGAGACAGACAATAAGTCTTGGACAATAAGTTTATTTTATCTTACTTTGTTTATCAACATGAAAATTAGTAACTGGTTTTCTTTATATTTTAAATATTTTCCAGCTACATCGGCCTTACTTAAAAAAATGCTAATTTTATTTTTGGTGTCTTTAGACCACCACCCACTCTCTTTGCTGATGAGTAGACTTTGTTTCATGAAATCAAATGATAAAATTATTGTCCAAGACTTATTGTCTGTCTGAATAAAAACATCGTCTCCGAAACGATCGTACAATGTATTGATTTTCTTTATCCTTCCTTGTAAAACAGATTTTTAATTTTAATTATGAATTATAAACCATCTTACTCAATAAGTATATATATATATATATATATATATATATATATATATATATATATATATATATATATATACTAGCAAAAGTACCCGTCGTTGACTGGGTTCAAAAACAGCCTACAGAAAATGGACTCTGATTTATGAAAGTATGATAGGTTATGAAAAAGGAAGGGTTGTAAAGAGATAGCTTCGAATTTGGGGGTATCAAAACCAAAGCAAAATATGATGAAAGTAAAAATAAAATAGATAAACCCCATAATTTATTATACAATACCTGTTCACACTGAAACACTTATCACAATATTCTGTAGATCTATATTAAAAAAACCTTGTTAAACTTTGTGACGTATTTCCATTCTATGGAGGTCAGGCGCGAACGAACACTCCATAATTTTATTATACCATATTTCTTCAAACTGAAACATAATTATCAAAGCATA
>NC_136524.1:1563008-1620508 GCF_053919585.1 Euprymna scolopes
TAATTGTAAAGAAGTGAACCCTAGCGGAAATTCAGTCGACTAAAATAAGATGGAAAACGGCGTGACAAAAAAGAAAAAAAAAATGGGGCAAGTTATATGTAACACATGTACAATTCAATAAAATAAATAAGTCGATTAAAAACAAGATCGTTAAATACACCCGAAGCGCTTTTCGTTCAGACTAACTTTTCAAGGGTATAATTCTGAAAATTGTTATTATTTTTTTTATAATTCCTGTAAAAATTTTCAGACGACATAATGCTTGAATTTGTCCGAATAGTCTTGAAACAATTGTAACTAACTAGGAAATACACTATTTGTTGCTATCAATCTATTCTTAAAAGTCTTGTTTCTTTTTTTTTAAACAATATATGAATGCTCAATTATAAAATATGATAATTTTGTCGTTTACAGTTTAAGTCATCTCTTTTTGACTTTAAATATAATGGGATGTGAACGATTACTGAACAATATAAACCCAGTAAAATTCGGAATACTACAAATAAGACAATATATATATATATATATATATATATATATATATATATATAAGTAGATTGTAGTTTATAATATATAATGGGATGTGAACGATTACTGAACAATATAAACCCAGTAAAATTCGGAATACTACAAATAAGACAATATATATATATATATATATATATATATATATATATATAAGTAGATTGTAGTTTATAATATATAATGGGATGTGAACGATTACTGAACAATATAAACCCAGTAAAATTCGGAATACTACAAATAAGACAATATATATATATATATATATATAAGTAGATTGTAGTTTATAATATATAATGGGATGTGAACGATTACTGAACAATATAAACCCAGTAAAATTCGGAATACTACAAATAAGACAATATATATATATATATATATATATATATATATATATATAGATAGATAGATAGATATAAGTAGATTGTAGTTTATAATATATAATGGGATGTGAACGATTACTGAACAATATAAACCCAGTAAAATTCGGAATACTACAAATAAGACAATATATATATATATATATATATATATATATATAAAGTAGATTGTAGTTTGCTTGAAGCATTGTTGAAGAAAATTATAAGGTAAAATTAAAAGCCAAGAACAATGCGAGATTTTTTTTTTCATGTAGAGTAAAATTAAATGAAAACAAAAGAAATAAATTTCTTTTTTTTTTGTTGTTTGTTTTTTTCTTTTTCACACAAATTTTAACTCTAAACAACAGTAATTTTTTTTTTATATTTTCGTCTGTCTTCTCTTGAAAAAAGGACTAATAGGTCTGAAATACATTGAGATTTATAACACCATTGAATACAACAGGGGAAAAAAATTTACTGTTGTTTAGAGTTAAAATTTGTGTGAAAAAAAAAACAAACAACAAAAAAAAAGCAATTTATTTCTTTTGTTTTCATTTAATTTTACTCTAAATAAAAAAAACCTCGCATTGTTCTTGGCTTTTAATTTTACCTTATAATATATATATATATATATATATATATATATATAGAATTCTATATATACAAACATATATATATATATATATACGCAAATATATATATATACACACATGAACACATATATATGAATATATATATATGTATTTTTTTCAGTTTGTCTTTAGATAAGCTGTAATTTATTGCCACACAGTCATGAGCATATTTCTGTCTTTTAGTATTTAGAAACTAGATAACTCTTCAGGCAAGACCGCTTATTTTCGTAAATAAACGTTGTTACCTGAAGAGATTTACAGTTAGTAAATACTAGCAGATAGAAACATGCTCAGGAGTGTGTAGCAACAAATTACTGCTTATGTAAAGACAGAATGAAAAGGTAACTTGCTCTACTTCCGTATATATGCCAGATATTATATATATATATATATATATACATGTATATCTGACATATATATATATATATATATGGCATATATATACATATATATATACATATATATATGGCATATATATATATCTGGCATATATATATATACATATATATATCTGGCATATATATACATATACATATATATATATATCTGGCATATATATACATATATATATATATATATGGCATATATATATACATATATATATCTGGCATATATATATATACATATATATATATCTGGCATATATATACATATATATATATATCTGGCATATATATATCTAGCATATATATGGCATATATATACATATATATATATCTGGCATATATATACATATATATATATATCTGGCATATATATAAATATATATATATATATCTGGCATATATATATATACATATATATATATATCTGGCATATATATACATATATATATATATATCTGGCATATATATACATATATATATCTGGCATATATATACATATATATATATATATCTGGCATATATATACATACATATATATATCTGGCATATATATACATACATATATATATCTGGCATATATATACATACATATATATATATATATGGCATATATATATACATATATATATATATATCTGGCATATATATATACATATATATATATATATATCTGGCATATATATACATATATATATATATCTGGCATATATATATACATATATATACATATATATATATATATATCTGGCATATATATACATATATTTATATATATATATATATAAATATATGGCATATATATATATATCTGGCATATATACATATATATATATACACATATATATATATATATATCTGACATATATATACATATATATATATCTGGCATATATATATATCTGGCATATATACATATATATATATATATATCGGGCATATATACATATATATATATATATATATCGGGCATATATACATATATATATATATATATATATATATATATATATATCGGGCATATATATATATATATATATATATATCGGGCATATATATATATATATATATATATATATATCGGGCATATATATATATATATATATCGGGCATATATATATATATATATATCGGGCATATATATATATATATATATCGGGCATATATATATATATATAGATATATATATATATCGGGCATATATACATATATATATATATATATATATATATCGGGCATATATACATATATATATATCGGGCATATATACATATATATATATATATATATATCGGGCATATATATATATATATATCGGGCATATATATATATAGGGCATATATATATATATATATATATATATATATATATATATATATATATATATATGATTAGTTTTTTTGGAAAAAGAATTCCAGCAGAGTGCTCAATTAAAAGGAAAATCCAAATTTTAAGAGCGTACTTATATTTTGTGTACAGAAAGTTGTTAGTTGAGACAGGTCATTGGTACCGTCGGTTTCAAGCTCAAAAAAAAAAAAAAAAAAAAAAAAAAAAAAAAAAAAAAAAGATAGATAACGCAGGCTGCTCTTGCAGGACCAAAAATAGCTGTCCATTGGAGGGTAATTGTAAAGCTGAATCCCTTGTCTATGAGGCCACAGTAACGGAACAATCCACAAATATACCGGAAATATATATAGGTATGACAAAAGGCCAATTTAAACAAAGATATTATGCACATATGAGCTCCTTTAGAGCTAAAACAAGGATGAATACAGCATTAGCTACCCGCGTGTGGGAGCTTAAAGAAAAAAATACACCCTTTTCCATAAAATGGAGAAAAATAGAGCATAGACCAGCCTACGTCCCGGAATTAAGTCAATGCTCACTCTGTAACGCAGAGAAATACTACATCCTCCGGTCCATTCATGACCCAAAAATAAAATGTTTAAATGTGAGGAGTGAAGCTTTGAAAAGTTGCATACATAGAAGGAAGGGTCTCCTAATAAATTGGATCAATGAAAAGAACAACAATTAGATGTTGTTTTTATATATATATATATAAGGAAAAAAAATTGTAAATACATAAATAATTAGTCGGTAAACTTGGATTTTAATCGCAATTATATTATAGATTTTTAATTAATGTCATATATATATATATATTATATTTTATAAATGTAATTTATAATCTATTTCGAATTTAAAACTATAGAAAAATATAATAATGTTAATAAACTAGGGAAATCACTTAGGATAGATAAATACTCACTTCCCCAAACCTTGAAAGATTTGGGTTTTTACAAAAATAATTTTTAAACGTATTTCGAAATTTTTAAACGTGATTCGATATAATCAAAAATATATTTTTTAAAACTTTAAACGTATTTTTGGAAATTTTTAAATGTTCGATATAATTAAACGAATTTTTAAGTTTTTAACCGATACCAATACAGATTTTAAAGTTTTTATACATAAGGAAAGAGATTTTAAAATTAAATGAGGTTCAAATTAAAATCGATTCATATATTAAAAAAAACATTTTTTCGAAATTAGATCTTAAATTTAAATAATTCAAAGTTGAACATTAGGTATTACATTACCCGATATATATATATATATATATATATATATATATATATATATATAGATAGATATAGATAGATTAAAAAAAAAAAAAAAAAAAAGGGGGGAAGATTAAACAAAACGAGATTTGAACGTGGACTCGCGAGGTATATATACTTCACACTTCCGGTTATAAGATAGACGAATATTGGCTGAAGAGAGCTCGATAAGGATACCTTAAACGGGCCTTATTATCGGGCTTGAAACCGACGGTACCAATGACCTGTCTCAACTAACAACTTTCTGTACACAAAATATAGATATATATATATATATAGGAAATTTATTACTGTGAGTCCAGAATGAGTTTACAAATTGTTTCAGCTAGAGGAAAATCCTCAAAGAGAGGAAAAAATCCAACTAGCATCGTCAGAATTCATAGATGGACTAAGTTATAAAGTCAAATAAGAATGGAGAAATCGTAGATAAAGGGGAGTTAGAGAAGAAGGGGGGGGGGAGTTAGAGAAGAGGGGGGAGTGGTAGTGAGAGGACGTTGGAATTTAAAGTAGTAGGAGTGTATGCATTAAGAGAGGAGTTTATAATTAAATATTAATTATGTGTAAATTCTTATATACGTTTTTTTTTTTAGTTTATAACGGTTTAAAACTTAAAAGACGCTACTTTTATTGATAACGGCATAAGTAATAGTTAATTTAAAGGATCACCATGGCAACAGGTTGGAGAGTTAATGTTAGTGAAGGAACGGGTTGAAAATGGGGTTTAAAGTGATTTAGCCGGGCGGGGAGAAATTGAAAGATATTTATTGTTTATAAAATGGAAAAGAAAAAGAAAAAGAAAAGGAAAAATAAGTTAATTAATTATACTTTACAGGTTTATTTTGATAGTATAATGATAGGCAAGAGTATCAGTAAGTAAATAAAATAAATTAAAAATTAAAATATTAATAAATAATTGTTAATGGTAAGTAAATAAAATACGCACACACACACACACATAAATAAACATACACGCGTACACCTGTACAAACTACAGGACCATTTTTATAGACAAATGCCTGAGGGAGTATCTATACACAGGTGATGTTACAGAGTCTTAGCTTTGTACAACAGCTAAGTCTCTCTCTCTCGCTTCAAAATGTTGAGATCCAGCAACAAGTAAGAGCAAGATAGCCAGCAACAAGTTAAACTGCAGACCAGCTTAATGCGGGTACTGGTCTCCCGCTTTATGGTTTTATATATATATACATACATATATATACACATATGTACATAGTATATATATACATATGTATATACATACATATATATACACATATGTATATACATACATATATATACACATATGTATATACATACATATATATACGTACATACATATATATACACTTATGTATATACATATATATGAAGGCTTCCATCAGTCTTGACAGACTATGGATACCCACTGTAAGGGTGCCTGCGCGTGAAATTTGTGTGGCAAGACTTGAGCAACCTCTAACCACGCCTCTCCTGAGTCAACATTGTTGCATACCAGTGGCAAGTTGAGGTACAAGACGACTGGAAACAATGCCGAGATAAGCGGAGAGCACATACAGCGCCTAGAATTCCCAAATGGTCACCCATCTGGTATTAGCCAGGCTCAACGTTGCTTAACTTCGGTGATCTGACGAGAACCGGTGTGTCAACGTGATTATGCCGTACATATATATACACATACATATACGTACATACATATATATATACACTTATGTATATACATATATATATACACATACATATATATATATACGTATATACATATATATACACATACATATATATATACGTACATATATATATATACACTTATGTACATACATACATATATATACACTTATGTGCATACATATATATACACTTATGTACATACATACATATATATACACTTATGTGCATACATACATATATATACACTTATGTGCATACATATATATACACATATGTGCATACATATATATACACATATGTACATACATATATATACACATATGTACATACATATATATACACATATGTACATATATATATACACATATGTACATACATATATATACACATATGTACATAGTATATATATACATATGTATATTCATACATATATATACACATATGTACATAGTATATATATACATATGTATATACATACATATATATACGTACATACATATATATACACATATGTATATACATACATATATATACACATATATATATACACATATGTATATACATACATATATATACGTACATACATATATATATACGCATATGTATATACATACATATATATACGTACATACATATATATACACTTATGTA
Organism: Euprymna scolopes; assembly: GCF_053919585.1. Lineage (NCBI taxonomy): Eukaryota > Metazoa > Mollusca > Cephalopoda > Sepiida > Sepiolidae > Euprymna > Euprymna scolopes. Next base: position 1,569,845 of record NC_136524.1, read on the forward strand.
TATACATATATATACACATACATATATATATACGTACATACATATATATACACATATGTACATACATATATATACACATATGTACATACATATATATACACATATGTACATACATATATATATATATATATATATATATATATATATATATATATATATATACACACATTTAGATACATAAGGATCTGGGTCGATAGTGGCCCACAATCTTCGAAACAATATGAAACAAAACCGTTTATGATAATTTCAACCGCTACTGAATCGCGTCAAACTGTTAACGGGTTTCGCTCGTCGACAAAAGCCAAGTCCCCCCTATTTCGTGTGAAAATCTCGCACCGGATTGACACAGATACCTTCAAAAGAAATTAATGCACGAATTCACGCGAGAGTTTAACTGCTCTCTTTTTTTTTTTTCTTTATTTGTTTTGGCAAAAAAAGATATGTTTCAAACGATTTAACGGTTCGGTGATTTGGGAATGATATAGAACAGGTTTTATTAACAAATAATAGTAAAAAAACAAAAAAAAAAAAAACAAAAAAAAAACGTTTGTCGACGGAGAAATACGGTAGCAACCGGAAACTACCGAATTGAAATGAATTGACGCTAAACTGAACGATAAAATTGTCGCCTGAAAGAAAACAACAGGAGCGCATCTTATAATATATAATATAGCACTGGAATGATTCTATAAGAGGGTATTCACTAAATCTATAATAAAGCGGGAGTGATTCTATAAGAGGGTATTCACTAAATCTATAATAAAGCGGGAGTGATTCTATAAGAAGGTATTCACTAAATCTATAATAAAGCGGGAGTGATTCTATAAAAGGGTATTCACTAAACCTATAATAAAGCGGGAGTGATTCTATAAAAGGGTATTCACTAAATCTATAATAAAGCGCGGGAGTGATTCTATGAGAGGGTATTAACTAAATCTATAACAAAGCGCGGGAGTGATTCTATGAGAGGGTATAAACTAAATCTATAACAAAGCGCGGGAGTGATTCTATGAGAGGGTATAAACTAAATCTATAACAAAGCGCGGGAGTGATTCTATAAGAGGGTATTAATTAAATCTATAATATAGCACGGGAGTGATTCTATAAGAGGGTATTCACTAAATCTATAATAAAGCTCGGGAGTGAGTAGCAGTGTCAGAAATTTCGTGAAAATAGTGAATAATTCCACCCCATCTTTCCAAGCTTATAACTCCTCGAAAAATGTAATTCAAGCCCTAATTTTTTTTTTCAATTAAAGGAGCAAGGAGCAAGGACCAAGGTTTCATTAAAAAAAACAAAAAAAAACAATGTGTTTTTTTTTAAAAAAAAAAAGGTTTTAAACTTCGGACTTTACAGGTAAATTTCTAAAAAACGGATTTTTTTTTTGTGTTTTAAATTTGAATATATTATTTATTGACCTTTTCTCTTCAATTTGTGATATATAAAACTTTGGTACATAAATTAATTATTTACTTTTTAATAGACATTTCAAAATGAGAGGCGTGAATTATTCGACCCCCTGTCTTTCCAAGCTTATAACTCCTCGAAAAATGTAATTCAAGCCCTATTTTTTTTTTCAATTAAAGGAGCAAGGACCAAGGTTTCATTAAAAAAAAACAAACAAAAAAAAACAATGTGTTCTTTTTTTAAAAAAAGGTTTTAAACTTCGGACTTTACAGGTAAATTTCTAAAAAATGGATTTTTTTTTGTGTTTTAAATTTGAATATATTATTTATTGACCTTTTCTCTTCAATTTGTGATATATAAAACTATTCAACATAAATTAATTATTTACTTTTTAAGAGAAAATTGAAAATGGGTGACACTAGGGGGGGCGTGAATTTAATAAAAAACGTTTGTCTAAAATATTATATTCGGTTTATTTGAAAGAACATAAAATTTCACATTGACCCTGAAAATATCGTAAAAATAGAATCAATAGAAAAATTTTAATAGATTTTTAAAGTTTAAAAATTGAAAAATACTGAGTTCGTAAAATTCATTACTGTTTAAAAACAATATTTCTATTACTTTTAAAACAACTTTAATAGTTTATTTTGGAAGTATAATCCATAAAGAAAATAAATAACCCACTTTTAACGGAGAAATTACGAGATTTTTATATTTTATTCGCAGTTTCGTGTTAGGGGTGTCAAAAATTCCTACAAAAATTCTGATACTGTGATTCTATAAGAGGGTATTCACTAAATCTATAAATAAACACTGAAGTTATTCAATAAGATTATATTTACTTAATCTATAAATAAGCACTGAAGTTATTCTATAAGATAATATATACTTAATCTATAAATAAACACTGAAGTTAATCTATAAGATTATATATACTTAATCTATAAATAAACACTGAAGTTAATCTATATGATTATATATACTTAATCTATAAATAAACACTGAAGTTAATCTATATGATTATATATACTTAATCTATAAATAAACACTGAAGTTAATCTATAAGATTATATTTACTTAATCTATAAATAAACACTGAAGTTAATCTATAAGATTATATAAACTTAATCTATAAATAAACACTGAAGTTATTCTATAAGTTTATATAAACTTAATCTATAAATAAACACTGAAGTTAATCTATAAGATTATATTTACTTAATCTATAAATAAATACTGAAGTTAATCTATAAATAAACACTGAAGTTAGTCTATAAGATTATATAAACTTAATCTATAAATAAACACTAAAGTTAATCTATAAGATTATATAAACTTAATCTATAAATAAACACTGAAGTTAATCTATAAGATTATATTTACTTAATCTATAAATAAACACTGAAGTTAATCTATAAGATTATATAAACTTAATCTATAAATAAACACTGAAGTTAATCTATAAGACTATATTTACTTAATCTATAAATAAACACTGAAGTTAATCTATAAGATTATATAAACTTAATCTATAAATAAACACTGAAGTTAATCTATAAGATTATATAAACTTAATCTATAAATAAACACTGAAGTTAATCTATATGATTATATATACTTAATCTATAAATAAACACTGAAGTTAATCTATAAGATTATATTTACTTAATCTATAAATAAACACTGAAGTTAATCTATAAGATTATATAAACTTAATCTATAAATAAACACTGAAGTTATTCTATAAGTTTATATAAACTTAATCTATAAATAAACACTGAAGTTAATCTATAAGATTATATTTACTTAATCTATAAATAAATACTGAAGTTAATCTATAAATAAACACTGAAGTTAGTCTATAAGATTATATAAACTTAATCTATAAATAAACACTAAAGTTAATCTATAAGATTATATAAACTTAATCTATAAATAAACACTGAAGTTAATCTATAAGATTATATTTACTTAATCTATAAATAAACACTGAAGTTATTAAATAAGATTATATAAACTTAATCTATAAATAAACACTGAAGTTAATCTATAAGATTATATAAACTTAATCTATAAATAAACACTGAAGTTAATCTATAAGATTATATTTACTTAATCTATAAATAAACACTGAAGTTAATCTATAAGATTATATTTACTTAATCTATAAATAAACACTGAAGTTAATCTATAAGATTATATATACTTAATCTATAAATAAACACTGAAGTTAATCTATAAGATTATATAAATTTAATCTATAAATAAACACTGAAGTTAATCTATAAGATTATATAAACTTAATCTATAAATAAACACTGAAGTTAATCTATAAGATTATATTTACTTAATCTATAAATAAACACTGAAGTTAATCTATAAGATTATATTTACTTAATCTATAAATAAACACTGAAGTTAATCTATAAGATTATATTTAGTTAATCTATAAATAAACACTGAAGTTAATCTATAAGATTATATAAACTTAATCTATAAATAAACACTGAAGTTAATCTATAAGATTATATAAACTTAATCTATAAATAAACACTGAAGTTATTCTATAAGATTATATAAACTTAATCTATAAATAAACACTGAAGTTAATCTACAGGATTATATCAACTTAATCTATAAATAAACACTGAAGTTAATCTATAAGATTATATTTACTTAATCTATAAATACACACTGAAGTATATCTATAAGATTATATTTACTTAATCTATAAATAAACACTGAAGTTAATCTATAAGATTATATAAACTTAATCTATAAATAAACACTGAAGTTAATCTATAAGATTATATAAACTTAATCTTTAAATAAACACTGAAGTTAATCTATAAGATTATATAAACTTAATCTATAAATAAACACTGAAGTTATTCCATAAGATTATATCTACTTAATCTATAAATAAACACTGAAGTTAATCTATAAGATTATATTTACTTAATCTATAAATAAACACTTAAGTTAATCTATAAGATTATATTTACTTAATCTATAAATAAACACTGAAGTTAATCTATAAGATTATATTTACTTAATCTATAAATAAACACTGAAGTTATTCTATAAGATTATATAAACTTAATCTATAAATAAACACTGAAGTTATTCCATAAGATTATATTTACTTAATCTATAAATAAACACTGAAGTTATTCTATAAGATTATATAAACTTAATCTATAAATAAACACTGAAGTTAATCTATAAGATTATATTTACTTAATCTATAAATAAACACTGAAGTTAATCTATAAGATTATATTTACTTAATCTATAAATAAACACTGAAGTTAATCTATAAGATTATATCAACTTAATCTATAAATAAACACTGAAGTTAATCTATAAGATTATATTTACTTAATCTATAAATAAACACTGAAGTTAATCTATAAGATTATATAAACTTAATCTATAAATAAACACTGAAGTTAATCTATAAGATTATATATACTTAATCTATAAATAAACACTGAAGTTAATCTATAAGATTATATTTACTTAATCTATAAATAAACACTGAAGTTGATCTATGAGATTATATTTACTTAATCTATAAATAAACACTGAAGTTAATCTTTAAGATTATATAAACTTAATCTATAAATAAACACTGAAGTTAATCTATAAGATTATATAAACTTAATCTATAAATAACACTGAAGTTATTCTATAAGATTATATAAACTTAATCTATAAATAAACACTGAAGTTAATCTATAAGATTATATTTACTTAATCTATAAATAAACACTGAAGTTAATCTATAAGATTATATAAACTTAATCTATAAATAAACACTGAAGTTAATCTATAAGATTATATAAACTTAATCTATAAATAAACACTGAAGTTAATCTATAAGATTATATTTACTTAATCTATAAATAAACACTGAAGTTAATCTATAAGATTATATTTACTTAATCTATAAATAAACACTGAAGTTAATCTATAAAATTATATTTACTTAATCTATAAATAAACACTGAAGTTAATCTATAAGATTATATTTACTTAATCTATAAATAAACACTGAAGTTATTCTATAAGTTTATATTTACTTAATCTATAAATAAACACTGAAGTTAATCTATAAGATTTTATTTACTTAATCTATAAATAAACACTGAAGTTAATCTATAAGATTATATTTACTTAATCTATAAATAAACACTGAAGTTAATCTATAAGATTATATAAACTTAATCTATAAATAAACACTGAAGTTATTCTATAAGATTATATATACTTAATCTATAAATAAACACTGAAGTTAATCTATAAGATTATATTTACTTAATCTATAAATAAACACTGAAGTTATTCTATAAGATTATATAAACTTAATCTATAAATAAACACTGAAGTTAATCTATAAGATTATATAAACTTAATCTATAAATAAACACTGAAGTTAATCTATAAAATTATATTTACTTAATCTATAAATAAACACTGAAGTTAATCTATAAGATTATATTTACTTAATCTATAAATAAACACTGAAGTTAATCTATAAGATTATATAAACTTAATCTATAAATAAACACTAAAGTTAATCTATAAGATTATATAAACTTAATCTATAAATAAACACTGAAGTTAATCTATAAGATTATATTTACTTAATCTATAAATAAACACTGAAGTTAATCTATAAGATTATATTTACTTAATCTATAAATAAACACTGAAGTTAATCTATAAGATTATATTTACTTAATCTATAAATAAACACTGAAGTTATTCTATAAGATTATATAAACTTAATCTATAAATAAACACTGAAGTTAATCTATAAGATTATATTTACTTAATCTATAAATAAACACTGAAGTTGTTCCATAAGATTATATTTACTTAATCTATAAATAAACACTGAAGTTAATCTATAAGATTATATTTACTTAATCTATAAATAAACACTGAAGTTATCCTATAAGATTATATTTACTTAATCTATAAATAAACACTGAAGTTATTTATATAAGATTATATAAACTTAATCTAAAAATAAACACTGAAGTTAATCTATAAGATTATATTTACTTAATCTATAAATAAACACTGAAGTTAATCTATAAGATTATATAAACTTAATCTATAAATAAACACTGAAGTTAATCTATAAGATTATATAAACTTAATCTATAAATAAACACTGAAGTTAATCTATAAGATTATATAAACTTAATCTATAAATAAACACTGAAGTTAGTCTATAAGATTATATTTACTTAATCTATAAATAAACACTGAAGTTAATCTATAAGATTATATAAACTTAATCTATAAATAAACACTGAAGTTAATCTATAAGATTATATAAACTTAATCTATAAATAAACACTGAAGTTAATCTATAAGATTATATTTACTTAATCTATAAATAAACACTGAAGTTATTCTATAAGATTATATAAACTTAATCTATAAATAAACACTGAAGTTAATCTATAAGATTATATAAACTTAATCTATAAATAAACACTGAAGTTAATCTATAAGATTATATAAACTTAATCTATAAATAAACACTGAAGTTAATCTATAAGATTATATTTACTTAATCTATAAATAAACACTGAAGTTAATCTATAAGAGTATATAAACTTAATCTATAAATAAACACTGAAGTTAATCTATAAGATTATATAAACTTAATCTATAAATAAACACTGAAGTTAATCTATAAGATTATATTTACTTAATCTATAAATAAACACTGAAGTTAATCTATAAGATTATATTTACTTAATCTATAAATAAACACTGAAGTTAATCTATAAGATTATATTTACTTAATCTATAAATAAACACTGAAGTTAATCTATAAGATTATATTTACTTAATCAATAAATAAACACTGAAGTTAATCTATAAGATTATATAAACTTAATCTATAAATAAACACTGAAGTTATTCAATAAGATTATATTTACTTAATCTATAAAAAAACACTGAAGTTATCCTATAAGATTATATAAACTTAATCTATAAATAAACACTGAAGTTAATCTATAAGATTATATAAACTTAATCTATAAATAAACACTGAAGTTAATCTATAAGATTATATTTACTTAATCTATAAATAAACACTGAAGTTAATCTATAAGATTATATAAACTTAATCTATAAATAAACACTGAAGTTAATCTATAAGATTATATATACTTAATCTATAAATAAACACTGAAGTTAATCTATAAGATTATATAAACTTAATCTATAAATAAACACTGAAGTTATTCTTTAAGATTATATAAACTTAATCTATAAATAAACACTGAAGTTAATCTATAAGATTATATTTACTTAATCTATAAATAAACACTGAAGTTATTCTATAAGATTATATAAACTTAATCTATAAATAAACACTGAAGTTAATCTATAAGATTATATTTACTTAATCTATAAATAAACACTGAAGTTAATCTATAAGATTATATTTACTTAATCTATAAATAAACACTGAAGTTAATCTATAAGATTATATAAACTTAATCTATAAATAAACACTGAAGTTAATCTATAAGATTATATAAATTTAATCTATAAATAAACACTGAAGTTAATCTATAAGATCATATCTACTTAATCTATAAATAAACACTGAAGTTATTCTATAAGATTATATAAACTTAATCTATAAATAAACACTGAAGTTAATCTATAAGATTATATAAACTTAATCTATAAATAAACACTGAAGTTAATCTATAAGATTATATAAACTTAATCTATAAATAAACACTGAAGTTAATCTATAAGATTATATAAACTTAATCTATAAATAAACACTGAAGTTAATCTATAAGATTATATAAACTTAATCTATAAATAAACACTGAAGTTAATCTATAAGATTATATTTACTTAATCTATAAATAAACACTGAAGTTAATCTATAAGATTATATTTACTTAATCTATAAATAAACACTGAAGTTAATCTATAAGATTATATAAACTTAATCTATAAATAAACACTGAAGTTATTCCATAAGATTATATAAACTTTATCTATAAATAAACACTGAAGTTAATCTATAAGATTATATTTACTTAATCTATAAATAAACACTGAAGTTAATCTATAAGATTATATAAACTTAATCTATAAATAAACACTGAAGTTAATCCATAAGATTATATTTACTTAATCTATAAATAAACACTGAAGTTATTCAATAAGATTATATTTACTTAATCTATAAATAAACACTGAAGTTAATCTATAAGATTATATAAACTTAATCTATAAATAAACACTGAAGTTAATCTATAAGATTATATAAACTTAATCTATAAATAAACACTGAAGTTAATCTATAAGTTTATATTTACTTAATCTATAAATAAACACTGAAGTTAATCTATAAGATTATATAAACTTAATCTATAAATAAACACTGAAGTTATTCTATAAGATTATATAAACTTAATCTATAAATAAACACTGAAGTTATTCTAAAAGTTTATATAAACTTAATCTATAAATAAACACTGAAGTTATTCTATAAGATTATATAAACTTAATCTATAAATAAACACTGAAGTTAATCTATAAGATTATATATACTTAATCTATAAATAAACACTGAAGTTATTCTATAAGATTATATAAACTTAATCTATAAATAAACACTGAAGTTAATCTATAAGATTATATATACTTAATCTATAAATAAACACTGAAGTTATTCTATAAGATTATATAAACTTAATCTATAAATAAACACTGAAGTTATTCTATAAGATAATATCTACTTAATCTATAAATAAACACTGAAGTTAATCTATAAGATTATATTTACTTAATCTATATATAAACACTGAAGTTAATCTATAAGATTATATAAACTTAATCTATAAATAAACACTGAAGTTAATCTATAAGATTATATTTACTTAATCTATAAATAAACACTGAAGTTAATCTATAAGATTATATAAACTTAATCTATAAATAAACACTGAAGTTAATCTATAAGATTATATTTACTTAATCTATAAATAAACACTGAAGTTAATCTATGAGATTATATTTACTTAATCTATAAATAAACACTGAAGTTAATCTATAAGATTATATAAACTTAATCTATAAATAAACACTGAAGTTAATCTATAAGATTATATTTACTTAATCTATAAATAAACACTGAAGTTAATCTATAAGATTATATAAACTTAATCTATAAATAAACACTGAAGTTAATCTATAAGATAATATCTACTTAATCTATAAATAAACACTGAAGTTAATCTATAAGATTATATATACTTAATCTATAAATAAACACTGAAGTTAATCTATAAGAATATATTTACTTAATCTATAAATAAACACTGAAGTTAATCTATAAGATTATATTTACTTAATCTATAAATAAACACTGAAGTTAATCTATAAGATTATATAAACTTAATCTATAAATAAACACTGAAGTTAATCTATAAGATTATATTTACTTAATCTATAAATAAACACTGAAGTTAATCTATAAGATTATATAAACTTAATCTATAAATAAACACTGAAGTTATTCTATAAGATTATATAAACTTAATCTATAAATAAACACTGAAGTTATCCTATAAGATTATATTTACTTAATCTATAAATAAACACTGAAGTTATTCTATAAGATTATATATACTTAATCTATAAATAAACACTGAAGTTAATCTATAAGATTATATATACTTAATATATAAATAAACACTGAAGTTAATCTATAAGATTATATAAACTTAATCTATAAATAAACACTGAAGTTATCCTATAAGATTATATTTACTTAATCTATAAATAAACACTGAAGTTAGTCTATAAGATTATATTTACTTAATCTATAAATAAACACTGAAGTTATTCTATAAGATAATATCTACTTAATCTATAAATAAACACTGAAGTTAATCTATAAGATTATATAAACTTAATCTATAAATAAACATTGAAGTTAATCTATAAGATTATATTTACTTAATCTATAAAAAAACACTGAAGTTATTCTATAAGGTTATATTTACTTAATCTATAAATAAACACTGAAGTTATTCTATAAGATTATATATACTTAATCTATAAATAAACACTGAAGTTAATCTATAAGATTATATATACTTAATCTATAAATAAACACTGAAGTTATTCAATAAGATTATATTTAATTAATCTATAAATAAACACTGAAGTTAATCTATAAGATTATATATACTTAATCTATAAATAAACACTGAAGTTTATCTATAAGATTATATAAACTTAATCTATAAATAAACACTGAAGTTAATCTATAAGATTATATAAACTTAATCTATAAATAAACACTGAAGTTAATCTATAAGATTATATTTACTTAATCTATAAATAAACACTGAAGTTAATCGATAAGATTATATATACTTAATCTATAAATAAACACTGAAGTTAATCTATAAGATTATATATACTTAATCAAAAATAAACACTGAAGTTAATCTATAAGATTATATTTACTTAATCTATAATTAAACACTGAAGTTAATCTATAAGATAATATCTACTTAATCTATAAATAAACACTGAAGTTAATCTATAAGATTATATATACTTAATCTATAAATAAACACTGAAGTTATTCTATGAGATTATATAAACTTAATCTATAAATAAACACTGAAGTTAATCTATAAGATTATATTTACTTAATCTATAAATAAACACTGAAGTTAATCTATAAGATTATATTTACTTAATCTATAAATAAACACTGAAGTTAATCTATAAGATTATATTTACTTAATCTATAAATAAACACTGAAGTTAATCTATAAGATTATATTTAATTAATCTATAAATAAACACTTAAGTTAATCCATAAGATTATATTTACTTAATCTATAAATAAACACTTAAGTTGTTCTATAAGATTATATTTACTTAATCTATAAATAAACACTGAAGTTAATCTATAAGATTATATAAACTTAATCTATAAATAAACACTGAAGTTATTCAATAAGATTATATTTACTTAATCTATAAATAAACACTGAAGTTAATCTATAAGATTATATAAACTTAATCTATAAATAAACACTGAAGTTTATCTATAAGATTATATAAACTTAATCTATAAATAAACACTGAAGTTAATCTATAAGATTATATTTACTTAATCTATAAATAATCACTGAAGTTATTCTTTAAGATTATATAAACTTAATGTATAAATAAACACTGAAGTTATTCTATAAGTTTATATAAACTTAATCTATAAATAAACACTGAAGTTATTCTATAAGATTATATAAACTTAATCTATAAATAAACACTGAAGTTAATCTATAAGATTATATATACTTAATCTATAAATAAACACTGAAGTTAATCTATAAGATTATATAAACTTAATCTATAAATAAACACTGAAGTTAATCTATAAGATTATATATACTTAATCTATAAATAAACACTGAAGTTAATCTATAAGATTATATTTACTTAATCTATAAATAAACACTGAAGTTAATCTATAAGATTATATTTACTTAATCTATAAATAAACACTGAAGTTATTCTATAAGATTATATAAACTTAATCTATAAATAAACACTGAAGTTAATCTATAAGATTATATAAACTTAATCTATAAATAAACACTGAAGTTAATCTATAAGATTATATTTACTTAATCTATAAATAAACACTGAAGTTAATCTATAAGATTATATTTACTTAATCTATAAATAAACACTGAAGTTATTCCATAAGATTATATCTACTTAATCTATAAATAAGCACTGAAGTTAATCTATAAGATTATATAAACTTAATCTATAAATAAACACTTAAGTTAATCTATAAGATTATATAAACTTAATCTATAAATAAACACTGAAGTTAATCTATAAGATTATATAAACTTAATCTATAAATAAACACTGAAGTTAATCTATAAGATTATATTTACTTAATCTATAAATAAACACTGAAGTTAATCTATAAGATTATATTTACTTAATCTATAAATAAACACTGAAGTTAATCTATAAGATTATATTTACTTAATCTATAAATAAACACTGAAGTTAATCTATAAGATTATATAAACTTAATCTATAAATAAACACTGAAGTTAATCTATAAGATTATATAAACTTAATCTATAAATAAACACTGAAGTTAATCTATAAGATTATATTTACTTAATCTATAAATAAACACTGAAGTTAATCTATAAGATTATATAAACTTAATCTATAAATAAACACTGAAGTTAATCTATAAGATTATATAAACTTAATCTATAAATAAACACTGAAGTTATTCCATAAGATTATATAAACTTAATCTATAAATAAACACTGAAGTTATTCTATGAGATTATATAAACTTAATCTATAAATAAACACTGAAGTTATTCAATAAGATTATATTTACTTAATCTATAAATAAACACTGAAGTTAATCTATAAGATTATATAAACTTAATCTATAAATAAACACTGAAGTTATTCAATAAGATTATATTTACTTAATCTATAAATAAACACTGAAGTTAATCTATAAGATTATATAAACTTAATCTATAAATAAACACTGAAGTTAATCTATAAGATAATATAAACTTAATCTATAAATAAACACTGAAGTTATTCTATAAGATTATATATACTTAATCTATAAATAAACACTGAAATTAATCTATAAGATTATATTTACTTAATCTATAAATAAACACTGAAGTTATTCTATAAGATTATATAAACTTAATCTATAAATAAACACTGAAGTTAATCTATAAGATTATATTTACTTAATCTATAAATAAACACTGAAGTTAATCTATAAGATTATATTTACTTAATCTATAAATAAACACTGAAGTTATTCTATAAGATTATATAAACTTAATCTATAAATAAACACTGAAGTTAATCTATAAGATTATATTTACTTAATCTATAAATAAACACTGAAGTTAATCTATAAGATTATATAAACTTAATCTATAAATAAACACTGAAGTTAATCTATAAGATAATATTTACTTAATCTATAAATAAACACTGAAGTTAATCTATAAGATTATATTTACTTAATCTATAAATAAACACTGAAGTTAATCTATAAGATTATATTTACTTAATCTATAAATAAACACTGAAGTTATTCCATAAGATTATATCTACTTAATCTATAAATAAGCACTGAAGTTAATCTATAAGATTATATAAACTTAATCTATAAATAAACACTTAAGTTAATCTATAAGATTATATAAACTTAATCTATAAATAAACACTGAAGTTAATCTATAAGATTATATAAACTTAATCTATAAATAAACACTGAAGTTAATCTATAAGATTATATTTACTTAATCTATAAATAAACACTGAAGTTAATCTATAAGATTATATTTACTTAATCTATAAATAAACACTGAAGTTAATCTATAAGATTATATTTACTTAATCTATAAATAAACACTGAAGTTAATCTATAAGATTATATAAACTTAATCTATAAATAAACACTGAAGTTAATCTATAAGATTATATAAACTTAATCTATAAATAAACACTGAAGTTAATCTATAAGATTATATTTACTTAATCTATAAATAAACACTGAAGTTAATCTATAAGATTATATAAACTTAATCTATAAATAAACACTGAAGTTAATCTATAAGATTATATAAACTTAATCTATAAATAAACACTGAAGTTATTCCATAAGATTATATAAACTTAATCTATAAATAAACACTGAAGTTATTCTATGAGATTATATAAACTTAATCTATAAATAAACACTGAAGTTATTCAATAAGATTATATTTACTTAATCTATAAATAAACACTGAAGTTAATCTATAAGATTATATAAACTTAATCTATAAATAAACACTGAAGTTATTCAATAAGATTATATTTACTTAATCTATAAATAAACACTGAAGTTAATCTATAAGATTATATAAACTTAATCTATAAATAAACACTGAAGTTAATCTATAAGATAATATAAACTTAATCTATAAATAAACACTGAAGTTAATCTATAAGATTATATTTACTTAATCTATAAATAAACACTGAAGTTAATCTATAAGATTATATTTACTTAATCTATAAATAAACACTGAAGTTAATCTATAAGATTATATAAACTTAATCTATAAATAAACACTGAAGTTAATCTATAAGATTATATAAACTTAATCTATAAATAAACACTGAAGTTAATCTATAAGATTATATTTACTTAATCTATAAATAAACACTGAAGTTAATCTATAAGATTATATAAACTTAATCTATAAATAAACACTGAAGTTAATCTATAAGATTATATAAACTTAATCTATAAATAAACACTGAAGTTATTCCATAAGATTATATAAACTTAATCTATAAATAAACACTGAAGTTATTCTATGAGATTATATAAACTTAATCTATAAATAAACACTGAAGTTATTCAATAAGATTATATTTACTTAATCTATAAATAAACACTGAAGTTAATCTATAAGATTATATTTACTTAATCTATAAATAAACACTGAAGTTAATCTATAAGATTATAATTACTTAATCTATAAATAAACACTGAAGTTAATCTATAAGATTATATAAACTTAATCTATAAATAAACACTGAAGTTAATCTATAAGATTATATAAACTTAATCTATAAATAAACACTGAAGTTAATCTATAAGATTATATAAACTTAATCTATAAATAAACACTGAAGTTAATCTATAAGATTATATTTACTTAATCTATAAATAAACACTGAAGTTAATCTATAAGATTATATAAACTTAATCTATAAATAAACACTGAAGTTAATCTATAAGATAATATAAACTTAATCTATAAATAAACACTGAAGTTAATCTATAAGATTATATTTACTTAATCTATAAATAAACACTGAAGTTAATCTATAAGATTATATAAACTTAATCTATAAATAAACAATGAAGTTTATCTATAAGATTATATCAACTTAATCTATAAATAAACACTGAAGTTAATCTATAAGATTATATTTACTTAATCTATAAATAAACACTGAAGTTATTCTATAAGATTATATAAACTTAATCTATAAATAAACACTGAAGTTATTATATAAGATTATATAAACTTAATCTATAAATAAACACTGAAGTTAATCTATAAGATTATATATACTTAATCTATAAATAAACACTGAAGTTAATCTATAAGATTATATTTACTTAATCTATAAATAAACACTTAAGTTAATCTATAAGATTATATTTACTTAATCTATAAATAAACACTGAAGTTAATCTATAAGATTATATAAACTTAATCTATAAATAAACACTGAAGTTAATCTATAAGATTATATATACTTAATCTATAAATAAACACTGAAGTTAATCTATAAGATTATATTTACTTAATCTATAAATAAACACTGAAGTTAATCTATAAGATTATATTTACTTAATCTATAAATAAACACTGAAGTTAATCTATAAGATTATATTTACTTAATCTATAAATAAACACTGAAGTTAATCTATAAGATTATATCAACTTAATCTATAAATAAACACTGAAGTTAATCTATAAGATTATATTTACTTAATCTATAAATAAACACTGAAGTTATTCTATAAGATTATATAAACTTAATCTATAAATAAACACTGAAGTTAATCTATAAGATTATATTTACTTAATCTATAAATAAACACTGAAGTTAATCTATAAGATTATATTTACTTAATCTATAAACAAACACTGAAGTTATTCTATAAAATTATATTTACTTAATCTATAAATAAACACTGAAGTTAATCTATAAGATTATATTTACTTAATCTATAAATAAACACTGAAGTTAATCTATAAGATTATATAAACTTAATCTATAAATAAACACTGAAGTTAATCTATAAGATTATATAAACTTAATCTATAAATAAACACTGAAGTTAATCTATAAGATTATATTTACTTAATCTATAAATAAACACTGAAGTTAATCTATAAGATTATATAAACTTAATCTATAAATAAACAATGAAGTTTATCTATAAGATTATATCAACTTAATCTATAAATAAACACTGAAGTTAATCTATAAGATTATATTTACTTAATCTATAAATAAACACTGAAGTTATTCTATAAGATTATATAAACTTAATCTATAAATAAACACTGAAGTTATTCAATAAGATTATATTTACTTAATCTATAAATAAACACTGAAGTTAATCTATAAGATTATATTTACTTAATCTATAAATAAACACTGAAGTTAATCTATAAGATTATATTTACTTAATCTATAAATAAACACTGAAGTTAATCTATAAGATTATATAAACTTAATCTATAAATAAACACTGAAGTTATTATATAAGATTATATAAACTTAATCTATAAATAAACACTGAAGTTATTCTATAAGATTATATAAACTTAATCTATAAATAAACACTGAAGTTAATCTATAAGATTATATTTACTTAATCTATAAAAAAACACTGAAGTTAATCTATAAGATTATATTTACTTGATCTATAAATAAACACTGAAGTTATTCCATAAGATTATATAAACTTAATCTATAAATAAACACTGAAGTTAATCTATAAGATTATATTTACTTAATCTATAAATAAACACTGAAGTTAATCTATAAGATTATATATACTTAATCTATAAATAAACACTGAAGTTAATCTATAAGATTATATTTACTTAATCTATAAATAAACACTGAAGTTAATCTATAAGATTATATTTACTTAATCTATAAATAAACACTGAAGTTAATCTATAAGATTATATAAACTTAATCTATAAATAAACACTGAAGTTAATCTATAAGATTATATAAACTTAATCTATAAATAAACACTGAAGTTAATCTATAAGATTATATAAACTTAATCTATAAATAAACACTGAAGTTAATCTATAAGATTATATAAACTTAATCTATAAATAAACACTGAAGTTATTCTTTAAGATTATATTTACTTAATCTATAAATAAACACTGAAGTTAATCTATAAGATTATATAAACTTAATCTATAAATAAACACTGAAGTTAATCTATAAGATTATATAAACTTAATCTATAAATAAACACTGAAGTTAATCTATAAGATTATATAAACTTAATCTATAAATAAACACTGCAGTTAATCTATAAGATTATATAAACTTAATCTATAAATAAACACTGAAGTTATTCCATAAGATTATATTTACTTAATCTATAAATAAACACTGAAGTTAATCTATAAGATTATATTTACTTAATCTATAAATAAACACTGAAGTTATTCAATTAGATTATATTTACTTAATCTATAAATAAACACTGAAGTTAATCTATAAGATTATATAAACTTAATCTATAAATAAACACTGAAGTTAATCTATAAGATTATATTTACTTAATCTATAAATAAACACTGAAGTTAATCTATAAGATTATATAAATTAATCTATAAATAAACACTGAAGTTATTATATAAGATTATATAAACTTAATCTATAAATAAACACTGAAGTTAATCTATAAGATTATATATACTTAATCTATAAATAAACACTGAAGTTAATCTATAAGATTATATTTACTTAATCTATAAATAAACACTGAAGTTAATCTATAAGATTATATTTACTTAATCTATAAATAAACACTGAAGTTAATCTATAAGATTATATAAACTTAATCTATAAATAAACACTGAAGTTAATCTATAAGATTATATATACTTAATCTATAAATAAACACTGAAGTTAATCTATAAGATTATATTTACTTAATCTATAAATAAACACTGAAGTTAATCTATAAGATTATATTTACTTAATCTATAAATAAACACTGAAGTTAATCTATAAGATTATATTTACTTAATCTATAAATAAACACTGAAGTTAATCTATAAGATTATATCAACTTAATCTATAAATAAACACTGAAGTTAATCTATAAGATTATATTTACTTAATCTATAAATAAACACTGAAGTTATTCTATAAGATTATATAAACTTAATCTATAAATAAACACTGAAGTTAATCTATAAGATTATATTTACTTAATCTATAAATAAACACTGAAGTTAATCTATAAGATTATATTTACTTAATCTATAAACAAACACTGAAGTTATTCTATAAAATTATATTTACTTAATCTATAAATAAACACTGAAGTTAATCTATAAGATTATATTTACTTAATCTATAAATAAACACTGAAGTTAATCTATAAGATTATATTTACTTAATCTATAAATAAACACTGAAGTTAATCTATAAGATTATATAAACTTAATCTATAAATAAACACTGAAGTTATTCTATAAGTTTATATCTACTTAATCTATAAATAAACACTGAAGTTAATCTATAAGATTATATAAACTTAATCTATAAATAAACACTGAAGTTAATCTATAAGATTATATAAACTTAATCTATAAATAAACACTGAAGTTAATCTATAAGATTATATTTACTTAATCTATAAATAAACACTGAAGTTAATCTATAAGATTATATAAACTTAATCTATAAATAAACACTGAAGTTATTCTATAAGTTTATATCAACTTAATCTATAAATAAACACTGAAGTTATTCTTTAAGTTTATATAAACTTAATCTATAAATAAACACTGAAGTTATTCTTTCAGATAATATCTACTTAATCTATAAATAAACACTGAAGTTAATCTATAAGATTATATAAACTTAATCTATAAATAAACACTGAAGTTAATCTATAAGATTATATTTACTTAATCTATAAATAAACACTGAAGTTATTCCATAAGATTATATCTACTTAATCTATAAATAAGCACTGAAGTTAATCTATAAGATTATATAAACTTAATCTATAAATAAACACTTAAGTTAATCTATAAGATTATATAAACTTAATCTATAAATAAACACTGAAGTTAATCTATAAGATTATATAAACTTAATCTATAAATAAACACTGAAGTTAATCTATAAGATTATATTTACTTAATCTATAAATAAACACTGAAGTTAATCTATAAGATTATATTTACTTAATCTATAAATAAACACTGAAGTTAATCTATAAGATTATATTTACTTAATCTATAAATAAACACTGAAGTTAATCTATAAGATTATATAAACTTAATCTATAAATAAACACTGAAGTTAATCTATAAGATTATATAAACTTAATCTATAAATAAACACTGAAGTTAATCTATAAGATTATATTTACTTAATCTATAAATAAACACTGAAGTTAATCTATAAGATTATATAAACTTAATCTATAAATAAACACTGAAGTTAATCTATAAGATTATATAAACTTAATCTATAAATAAACACTGAAGTTATTCCATAAGATTATATAAACTTAATCTATAAATAAACACTGAAGTTATTCTATGAGATTATATAAACTTAATCTATAAATAAACACTTAAGTTAATCTATAAGATTATATTTACTTAATCTATAAATAAACACTGAAGTTATTCTAAAAGATTATATAAACTTAATCCATAAATAAACACTGAAGTTAATCTATAAGATTATATCTGCTTAATCTATAAATAAACACTGAAGTTATTCTATAAGATTATATAAACTTAATCTATAAATAAACACTGAAGTTAATCTATAAGATTATATAAACTTAATCTATAAATAAACACTGAAGTTAATCTATAAGATTATATAAACTTAATCTATAAATAAACACTGAAGTTAATCTATAAGATTATATAAACTTAATCTATAAATAAACACTGAAGTTAATCTATAAGATTATATTTACTTAATCTATAAATAAACACTGAAGATAATCTATAAGATTATATTTACTTAATCTATAAATAAACACTGAAGTTAATCTATAAGATTATATAAACTTAATCTATAAATAAACACTGAAGTTAATCTATAAGATTATATAAACTTAATCTATAAATAAACACTGAAGTTAATCTATAAGATTATATATACTTAATCTATAAATAAACACTGAAGTTATTCTATGAGATTATATTTACTTAATCTATAAATAAACACTGAAGTTTATCTATAAGATTATATAAACTTAATCTATAAATAAACACTGAAGTTAATCTATAAGTTTATATAAACTTAATCTATAAATAAATACTGAAGTTAATCTATAAGATTATATTTACTTAATCTATAAATAAACACTGAAGTTAATCTATAAGATTATATCAACTTAATCTATAAATAAACACTGAAGTTATTCTATAAGATTATAGCTACTTAATCTATAAATAAACACTGAAGTTAATCTATGAGATTATATTTACTTAATCTATAAATAAACACTGAAGTTAATCTATAAGATTATATTTACTTAATCTATAAATAAACACTGAAGTTATTCTATAAGATTATATAAACTTAATCTATAAATAAACACTGAAGTTAATCTATAAGATTATATTTACTTAATCTATAAATAAACACTGAAGTTAATCTATAAGATTATATAAACTTAATCTATAAATAAACACTGAAGTTAATCTATAAGATTATATAAACTTAATCTATAAATAAACACTGAAGTTAATCTATAAGATTATATAAACTTAATCTATAAATAAACACTGAAGTTAATCTATAAGATTATATTTACTTAATCTATAAATAAACACTGAAGTTATTCAATAAGATTATATTTACTTAATCTATAAATAAACACTGAAGTTAATCTATAAGATTATATTTACTTAATCTATAAATAAACACCGAAGTTAATCTATAAGATTATATAAACTTAATCTATAAATAAACACTGAAGTTAATCTATAAGATTATATTTACTTAATCTATAAATAAACACTGAAGTTAATCTATAAGATTATATTTACTTAATCTATAAATAAACACTGAAGTTAATCTATAAGATTATATTTACTTAATCTATAAATAAACACTGAAGTTAATCTATAAGATTATATAAACTTAATCTATAAATAAACACTGAAGTTATTCTAAAAGATTATATAAACTTAATCTATAAATAAACACTGAAGTTAATCTATAAGATTATATATACTTAATCTATAAATAAACACTGAAGTTATTATATAAGATTATATAAACTTAATCTATAAATAAACACTGAAGTTAATCTATAAGATTATATTTACTTAATCTATAAATAAACACTGAAGTTATTATATAAGATTATATAAACTTAATCTATAAATAAACACTAAAGTTAATCTATAAGATTATATTTACTTAATCTATAAATAAACACTGAAGTTAATCTATAAGATTATATAAACTTAATCTATAAATAAACACTGAAGTATATCTATAAGATTATATTTACTTAATCTATAAATAAACACTGAAGTTATTCTAAAAGATTATATAAACTTAATCTATAAATAAACACTGAAGTTAATCTATAAGATTATATAAACTTAATCTATAAATAAACACTGAAGTTAATCTATAAGATTATATAAACTTAATCTATAAATAAACACTGAAGTTAATCTATAAGATTATATTTACTTAATCTATAAATAAACACTGAAGTTATTCTATAAGATTATATAAACTTAATCTATAAATAAACACTGAAGTTAATCTATAAGATTATATTTACTTAATCTATAAATAAACACTGAAGTTATTATATAAGATTATATAAACTTAATCTATAAATAAACACTGAAGTTAATCTATAAGATTATATAAACTTAATCTATAAATAAACACTGAAGTTAATCCATAAGATTATATATACTTAATCTATAAATAAACACTGAAGTTATTCAATAAGATTATATTTACTTAATCTATAAATAAACACTGAAGTTAATCTATAAGATTATATTTACTTAATCTATAAATAAACACTGAAGTTAATCTATAAGATTATATTTACTTAATCTATAAATAAACACTGAAGTTAATCTATAAGATTATATTTACTTAATCTATAAATAAACACTGAAGTTAATCTATAAGATTATATAAACTTAATCTATAAATAAACACTGAAGTTAATCTATAAGATTATATTTACTTAATCTATAAATAAACACTGAAGTTATTCTATAAGATTATATAAACTTAATCTATAAATAAACACTGAAGTTAATCTATAAGATTATATAAACTTAATCTATAAATAAACACTGAAGTTAATCTAAAAGATTATATCTACTTAATCTATAAATAAACACTGAAGTTAATCTATAAGATTATATTTACTTAATCTATAAATAAACACTGAAGTTAATCTATAAGATTATATAAACTTAATCTATAAATAAACACTGAAGTTAATCTATAAGATTATATAAACTTAATCTATAAATAAACACTGAAGTTAATCTATTAGATTATATTTACTTAATCTATAAATAAACACTGAAGTTAATCTATAAGATTATATAAACTTAATCTATAAATAAACACGGAAGTTAATCTATAAGATTATATAAACTTAATCTATAAATAAACACTGAAGTTAATCTATAAGGTTATATAAACTTAATCTATAAATAAAAACTGAAGTTAATCTATATTATTATATATACTTAATCTATAAATAAACACTGAAGTTAATCTATAAGATTATATAAACTTAATCTATAAATAAACACTGAAGTTATTCTATAAGTTTATATCTACTTAATCTATAAATAAACACTGAAGTTATTCTATAAAATTATATTTACTTAATCTATAAATAAACACTGAAGTTAATCTATAAGATTATATTTACTTAATCTATAAATAAACACTGAAGTTATTCTATAAGATTATATAAACTTAATCTATAAATAAACACTGAAGTTAATCTATAAGATTATATTTACTTAATCTATAAATAAACACTGAAGTTAATCTATAAGATTATATTTACTTAATCTATAAATAAACACTGAAGTTAATCTATAAGATTATATTTACTTAATCTATAAATAAACACTGAAGTTAATCTATAAGATTATATAAACTTAATCTATAAATAAACACTGAAGTTAATCTATAAGATTATATTTACTTAATCTATAAATAAACACTGAAGTTAATCTATAAGATTATATAAACTTAATCTATAAATAAACACTGAAGTTAATCTATAAGATTATATTTACTTAATCTATAAATAAACACTGAAGTTAATCTATAAGATTATATTTACTTAATCTATAAATAAACACTGAAGTTATTCTATAAGATTATATAAACTTAATCTATAAATAAACACTGAAGTTAATCTATAAGATTATATAAACTTAATCTATAAATAAACACTGAAGGTAATCTATAAGATTATATTTACTTAATCTATAAATAAACACTGAAGTTAATCTATAAGATTATATTTACTTAATCTATAAATAAACACTGAAGTTAATCTATAAGATTATATAAACTTAATCTATAAATAAACACTGAAGTTAATCTATAAGATTATATAAACTTAATCTATAAATAAACACTGAAGTTAATCTATGAGATTATATCTACTTAATCCATAAATAAACACTGAAGTTAATCTATAAGATTATATTTACTTAATCTATAAATAAACACTGAAGTTAATCTATAAGATTATATTTACTTAATCTATAAATAAACACTGAAGTTATTCTATAAGATAATATCTACTTAATCTATAAATAAACACTGAAGTTAATCTATAAGATTATATAAACTTAATCTATAAATAAACACTGAAGTTATTCTATAAGAGTATATAAACTTAATCTATAAATAAACACTGAAGTTAATCTATAAGATTATATAAACTTAATCTATAAATAAACACTGAAGTTAATCTATAAGATTATATAAACTTAATCTATAAATAAACACTGAAGTTAATCTATAAGATTATATAAACTTAATCTATAAATAAACACTGAAGTTATTCTATAAGATTATATAAACTTAATCTATAAATAAACACTGAAGTTAATCTATAAGATTATATAAACTTAATCTATAAATAAACACTGAAGTTATTCTATAAGATTATATAAACTTAATCTATAAATAAACACTGAAGTTAATCTATAAGATTATATCAACTTAATCTATAAATAAACACTGAAGTTAATCTATAAGATTATATAAACTTAATCTATAAATAAACACTGAAGTTATTCTATAAGATTATATAAACTTAATCTATAAATAAACACTGAAGTTAATCTATAAGATTATATAAACTTAATCTATAAATAAACACTGAAGTTAATCTATAAGATTATATTTACTTAATCTATAAATAAACACTGAAGTTATTCTTTAAGATTATATTTACTTAATCTATAAATAAACACTGAAGTTAATCTATAAGATTATATTTACTTAATCTATAAATAAACACTGGAGTTAATCTATAAGATTATATAAACTTAATCTATAAATAAACACTGAAGTTAATCTATAAGATTATATTTACTTAATCTATAAATAAACACTGAAGTTAATCTATAAGATTATATAAACTTAATCTATAAATAAACACTGAAGTTAATCTATAAGATTATATTTACTTAATCTATAAATAAACACTGAAGTTATTCTTCTAGATTATATTTACTTAATCTATAAATAAACACTGAAGTTAATCTATAAGATTATATTTACTTAATCTATAAATAAACACTGAAGTTAATCTATAAGATTATATAAACTTAATCTATAAATAAACACTGAAGTTAATCTATAAGATTATATAAACTTAATCTATAAATAAACACTGAAGTTAATCTATAAGATTATATAAACTTAATCTATAAATAAACACTGAAGTTAATCTATAAGATTATATAAACTTAATCTATAAATAAACACTGAAGTTAATCTATAAGATTATATTAACTTAATCTATAAATAAACACTGAAGTTAATCTATAAGATTATATTTACTTAATCTATAAATAAACACTGAAGTTATTCTATAAGATAATATAAACTTAATCTATAAATAAACACTGAAGTTAATCTATAAGATTATATTTACTTAATCTATAAATAAACACTGAAGTTAATCTATAAGATTATATAAACTTAATCTATAAATAAACACTGAAGTTAATCTATAAGATTATATTTACTTAATCTATAAATAAACACTGAAGTTAATCTATAAGATTATATTTACTTAATCTATAAATAAACACTGAAGTTAATCTATAAGATTATATATACTTAATCTATAAATAAACACTGAAGTTAATCTATAAGATTATATTTACTTAATCTATAAATAAACACTGAAGTTAATCTATAAAATTATATTTACTTAATCTATAAATAAACACTGAAGTTAATCTATAAGATTATATTTACTTAATCTATAAATAAACACTGAAGTTAATCTATAAGATTATATTTACTTAATCTATAAATAAACACTGAAGTTATTCTATAAGATTATATAAACTTAATCTATAAATAAACACTGAATTTAATCCATAAGATTATATAAACTTAATCTATAAATAAACACTGAAGTTAATCTATACGATTATATTTACTTAATCTATAAATAAACACTGAAGTTAATCTATAAGATTATATAAACTTAATCTATAAATAAACACTGAAGTTAATCTATAAGATTATATTTACTTAATCTATAAATAAACACTGAAGTTATTCTATAAGATTATATAAACTTAATCTATAAATAAACACTGAAGTTAATCTATAAGATAATATTTACTTAATCTATAAATAAACACTATGGTTATTCTATAAGGTTATATCTACTTAATCTATAAATAAACACTGAAGTTAATCTATAAGATTATATTTACTTAATCTATAAATAAACACTGAAGTTATTCTATAAGAGTGTATCTACTTAATCTATAAATAATTTAAAATATTATCTTTCATCTAGCAATTAATGATACAGATATAAAATTTTCAATGATTTTTTTTTTAAACAGTCCAACAAAATGTACATAGATATTCCAGCAAAAATATAATACATGTATAACTTAAAATATTGCAGCATTAAGAATTGATTATATTATTTTATTACAATAGAAAAATTCTAGCATGAAAAGTAATATGGTTAAGCTTAAACATGGAAAAGTAAAGGACTAGTTGTAAAAACTGGAAAAGAAAAGGACTAGACATTCTAGTAAAAAATATAATAAATTTATAACTTAAAATTTTGCATCATTAAGAATTGGTTATATAATGTTATTACAATAGAAAAAAATGCGAGCATTAAAAGTAATATGGTTAAGCTTAAACATGGAAAAGTAAAGGACTAGTTGTAAAAACTGGAAAAGAAAAGGACAAGATATTCTAGTAAAAAATATAATAAATTTATAACTTAAAATATTGCAGCATTAAGAATTGATTATATTATTTTATTACAATAGAAAAATGCTAGCATGAAAAGTAATATGGTTAAGCTTAAACATTGAAAAGTAAAGGACTAGTTGTAAAAACTGGAAAAGAAAAGGACAAGATATTCTAGTAAAAAATATAAATTTATAACTTTAAATATTGCAGCATTAAGAATTGATTATATAATGTTATTACAATAGAAAAATGCTTGCATGAAAAGTAATATGGTTAAGCTTAAACATGGAAAAGTAAAGGACTAGTTGTAAAAACTGGAAAAGAAAAGGACTAGAAATTCTAGTAAAAAATATAATAAATTAATAACTTAAAATTTTGCAGCATTAAGAATTGGTTATATTATGTTATTGCAATCGAAAAATGCGAGCATGAAAAGTAATATGGTTAGGCTTAAACATGGAAAAGTAAAGGACTAGTTGCTAAAACTGGAAAAGAAAAGGACAAGATATTCTAGTAAAAAATATAAATTTATAACTTAAAATATTGCAGCATTAAGAATTGATTATATTATATTATTACAATAAAAAAATGCGAGCATCAAAAGTAATATGGTTAAGCTTAATCATGGAAAAGTAAAGGACTAGTTGCTAAAACTGGAAAGGAAAAGGACAAGATATTCTAGTAAAAAATATAAATTTATAACTTAAAATATTGCAGCATTAAGAATTGATTATATAATGTTATTACAATAGAAAAATGTGAACATAAAATGTAATATGGTTAAGCTTAAACATGGAAAAGTAAAGGACTAGTTGCTAAAACTGGAAAAGAAAAGGACAAGATATTCTAGTAAAAAATATAAATTTTTTAACTTAAAATATTGCAGCATTTAGAATTGATTATATTATATTATTACAATAAAAAAATGCGAGCATGAAAAGTTATATGGTTAAGCTTAAACATGGAAAAGTAAAGGACTAGTTGTAAAAACTGGAAAAGAAAAGGACTCGACATTCTAGTAAAAAATATAATAAATTTATAACTGAAAATTTTGCAGCATTAAGAATTGGTTATATAATGTTATTACAATCGAAAAATACGAGCATGAAAAGTAATATGGTTATGCTTAAACATGGAAAAGTAAAGGACTAGTTGCTTTAACTGGAAAAGAAAAGGACTAGACATTCTAGTAAAAAATATAAATGTATAATTGAAAATTTTGCAGCATTAAGAATTGGTTATATAATGTTATTACAATAGAAAAATACGAGCATGAAAAGTAATATGGTTAAGCTTAAACATGGAAAAGTAAAGGACTAGTTGCTAAAACTGGAAAAGAAAAGGACAAGATATTCTAGTAAAAAATATAAATTTATAACTTAAAATATTTCAGCATTAAGAATTGATTATATTATGTCATTACAATAGAAAAATGTGAACATAAAAAGTAATATTGTTAAGCTTAAACATGGAAAAGTAAAGGACTAGTTGCTAAAACTGGAAAGGAAAGGACAAGATATTCTAGTAAAAAATATGAATTTATAAGTTAAAATATTTCAGCATTAAGAATTGGTTATATTATTTTATTACAATAGAAAAATACGAGCATGAAAAGTAATATGGTTAAGCTTAATCATGGAAAAGTAAAGGACTAGTTGCTAAAACTGGAAAAGAAAAGGACAAGATATTCTAGTAAAAAATATAAATTTATAACTTAAAATATTGCAGCATTAAGAATTGATTATATAATGTTATTACAATAGAAAAATGCTAGCATGAAAAGTAATATGGTTAAGCTTAAACATGGAAAAGTAAAGGACTAGTTGCTAAAACTGGAAAAGAAAAGGACAAGATATTCTAGTAAAAAATATAAATTTATAACTTAAAATATTGCAGCATTAAGAATTGATTATATAATGTTATTACAATAGAAAAAATGAGAGCATGAAAAGTAATATGGTTAAGCTTAAACATGGAAAAGTAAAGGACTAGTTGCTAAAACTGGAAAAGAAAAGGACAAGATATTCTAGTAAAAAATATAAATTTATAACTTAAAATATTGCAGCATTAAGAATTGATTATATATTGTTATTACAATAGAAAAATGTGAACATAAAATTTATATGGTTAAGCTTAAACATGGAAAAGTAAAGGACTAGTTGCTAAAACCGGAAAAGAAAAGGACAAGATATTCTAGTAAAAAATATAAATGTATAACTGAAAATATTGCAGCATTAAGAATTGATAATATTATGTTATTATAATAGAATAATGCGAGCATGAAAAGTAATATGGTTAAGCTTAAACATGGAAAAGTAAAGGACTAGTTGCTAAAACTGGAAAAGAAAAGGACAAGATATTCTAGTAAAAAATATAAATTTATAACTTAAAATATTGCAGCATTAAGAATTGATTATATTATTTTATTACAATAGAAAAATGCTAGCATGAAAAGTAATATGGTTAAGCTTAAACATGGAAAAGTAAAGGACTAGTTGTAAAAACTGGAATAGCAAAGGACTAGACATTCTAGTAAAAAATATAATAAATTTATAACTTAAAATATTGCAGCATTAAGAATTGATTATATTATGTCATTATAATAGAAAAATGTGAACATAAAAAGTAATATGGTTAAGCTTAAACATGGAAAAGTTAAGGACTAGTTGCTAAAACTGGAAAAGAAAAGGACAAGATATTCTAGTAAAAAATATAAATTTATAACTTAAAATATTGCAGCATTAAGAATTGATTATATTATTTTATTACAATAGAAAAATGCTAGCATGAAAAGTAATATGGTTAAGCTTAAACATGGAAAAGTAAAGGACTAGTTGTAAAAACTGGATAAGAAAAGGACTAGACATTCTAGTAAAAAATATAATAAATTTATCACTTAAAATATTGCAGCATTAAGAATTGGTTATATAATGTTATTACCATCGAAAAATACGAGCATGAAAAGTAATATGGTTAAGCTTAAACATGGAAAAGTAAAGGACTAGTTGCTAAAACTGGAAAAGAAAAGGACAAGATATTCTAGTAAAAAATATGAATTTATAACTTAAAATATTGCAGCATTAAGAATTGATTATATTATGTCATTACAATAGAAAAATGTGAACATAAAAATTAATATGGTTAAGCTTAAACATGGAAAAGTAAAGGACTAGTTGCTAAAACTGGAAAAGAAAAGGACAAGATATTCTAGTAAAAAATATAAATTTATAACTTAAAATATTGCAGCATTAAGAATTGATTATATAATGTTATTACAATAGAAAAATGCTAGCATGAAAAGTAATATGGTTAAGCTTAAACATGGAAAAGTAAAGGACTAGTTGTAAAAACTGGAAAAGAAAAGGACTAGACATTCTAGTAAAAAATATAATAAATGTATAACTTAAAATTTTGCAGCATTAAGAATTGGTTATATAATGTTATTACAATCGAAAAATACGAGCATGAAAAGTAATATGGTTAAGCTTAAACATGGAAAAGTAAAGGACTAGTTGCTAAAACTGGAAAAGAAAAGGACAAGATATTCTAGTAAAAAATATAAATTTATAACTTAAAATATTGCAGCATTAAGAATTGATTATATAATGTTATTACAATAGAAAAAGGCGAACATAAAAAGTAATATTGTTAAGCTTAAACATGGAAAAGTAAAGGACTAGTTGTAAAAACTGCAAAAGAAAAGGACAAGATATTCTAGTAAAAAATATAAATGTATAACTTAAAATTTTTCAGCATTAAGAATTGGTTATATAATGTTATTACAATCGAAAAATACGAGCATGAAAAGTTATATGGTTAAGCTTAAACATGGAAAAGTAAAGGACTAGTTGCTAAAACTGGAAAAGAAAAGGACAAGATATTCTAGTAAAAAATATAAATTTATAACTTAAAATATTGCAGCATTAAGAATTGATTATATTATATTATTACAATAGAAAAATGCGAGCATGAAAAGTAATATGGTTAAGCTTAAACATGGAAAAGTAAAGGACTAGTTGCTAAAACTGGAAAAGAAAAGGACAAGATATTTTACTAAAAAATATAAATTTATAGCTTGAAATATTGCAGCATTAAGAATTGATTATATAATGTTATTACAATAGAAAAATGTGAACATAAAAAGTAATATGGTTAAGCTTAAACATGGAAAAGTAAAGGACTAGTTGCTAAAACTGGAAAAGAAAAGGACAAGATATTCTAGTGAAAAATATAAATTTATAACTTAAAATATTGCAGCATTAAGAATTGATTATATAATGTTATTCCAATCGAAAAATACGAGCATGAAAATTAATATGGTTAAGCTTAAACATGGAAAAGTAAAGGACTAGTTGTAAAAACTGGAAAAGAAAAGGACAAGATATTCTAGTAAAAAATATAATCTCACTGCTATATAAAAGCCAAGTACGTCCAAGGATGGAGTACTGCTGCCACATCTGGGCAGGAGCTGCTAAAAACTATTTTGCCTTGACAGAGTACAAAATAGACTTCGTGGCTTAGCGGGGGATACCCTTTTCTCTTCCCTGCAACCTCTTTAACGCAGAAGAGACGGCCCTTGACCTGTCGAGCTGTGTGTCAAGTAACGAATCCCTGACGTGTACTACTACCCTTTAGCCCAAGCTGCTAGGAGACACATCCCATCATACCAGGGTATAATGGGGTAGTTATTTAAACTGCTGCTCACATCAGCAATATTTGGCACAAGGCCGTGAAAGTGGAGATCAAAGCAGGCTCCCCTAAAGTAAATTCTGTTGCACTTAAAAAAAAAATCATTGAAAATTTATATCTATATCACTAATTGCTAGATGAAAGATAAGGTTTTTAAATTGCAACAAAATGTACATTACATAAAATAAATCCAAGGTAATTCTTTTATTCAATTTAAATTAAATTTTTATACCTTACTTTGTAAAATTTATAAAAGTGCACTTTGAAGATAAATAAATTTCAAATTGAATCTTGTACCTTTATTTTTAAAGCCTATAGTAAAAACATTTTGTTTAACAATTTTTATGCCTTGGATGAAATGCTTTTCTAACTTGTATCTTATCTTTTTAAGATTATATTTTAAATAAAACTCTCCTGCTTTCTGTTTCAGTTTGTATTTCTCCTCACACCACAACTCATTTTTGCAATTCCCTCTTTGTATTATTACAGGTCTGAATATTCTCTCTGTTTCAGTTTGTATTTCTCCTCACACCACAACTCATTTTTTGCAACCCTCTCTTTGTATTATTACAGGTCTGAATATTCTCTCTGTTTCAGTTTGTATTTCTCCTCACACCACAACTCATTTTTGCAATTCCCTCTTTGTATTATTACAGGTCTGAATATTCTCTCTGTTTCAGTTTGTATTTCTCCTCACACCACAACTCATATTTTGCAACCCCGTCTTTGTATTATTACAGGTCTGATTATTCTCTCTGTTTCAGTTTGTATTTCTCCTCACACCACAACTCATTTTTTGCAACCCCCTCTTTGTATTATTACAGGTCTGAATATTCTCTCTGTTTCAGTTTGTATTTCTCCTAACACCACAACTCATTTTTTGCAACCCCCTCTTTGTATTATTACAGGTCTGAATATTCTCTCTGTTTCAGTTTGTATTTCTCCTCACACCACAACTCATTTTTTGCAACCCCCTCTTTGTATTATTACAGGTCTGAATATTCTCTCTGTTTCAGTTTGTATTTCTCCTCACACCACAACTCATTTTTTGCAACCCCCTCTTTGTATTATTACAGGTCTGAATATTCTCTCTGTTTCAGTTTGTATTTCTCCTCACACCACAACTCATTTTTTGCAACCCCATCTTTGTATTATTACAGGTTTGAATATTCTCTCTGTTTCAGTTTGTATTTCTCCTCACACCACAACTCATTTTTGCAACCCCATCTTTGTAATACAAGTCTGAATAATGAGAAAATCTGAATTTTTTCAAACAAAAACTTTAAAATAACTTTTTTAGATTTTATTTTTTTAAAACTTTTTTCAGAATAGAAAATCTTTAAAATTTAATAAGGAACAGATTTCTTATAGGTTTCATTAACAAATATTCAGTACATAACGAGAAAAATAGAGATGAAAATTTCCAAAGGACTGTATAACTGGTTACGGTCAATAGTAGTCCTCGCCAACGAAAGTCTTTGTTATTATCATTATTATTTAAAATATTTTGTGTCCTGATCTTTCGCGCGAGTTTAAACATTTTTTTTTATCCATGAGTTCTTTCGGGTTTTACTTTTTTCTTTTTGTCTTTTTTTTACACGGTGGTCTCCACTTATCAAGGCCCGAAAGCCACTCAGGGATCAGGGTTATTGTAAGTACAGTACGTTTGTGTGGAGATTTGATGAAGTATTTACTTAAGGGGGCGGTTAATCAGGAATTTGTTTACGTTCGACTTGAAGACATCCAGGTTGTAGTCAGGTGGGAAGCAGGCAGACGGAACAGAGTTCCACAGACGTGCAGTTCTAAGAAAGAAGCTTTGTTCATGGAATCCACGTTTTGATTTAGGCACAGATAAAGAGTGGGGAAAATTTTTCACAGTGGATTCAGCTAGACGGGTGTTTTTCGTGAAAGATTGGCGAGGGGGGACCAGAGATTGGAGTTCAGACGAGCACCTGCCATGGAAATAACAATAAAACAAAGACAGGCTCGCAAAATCTCTTCTGTGGGAGAGAGGTTGCAGGGAAGAGAAAAGGGCATTCCCCGCTAAGCCACAAAGTCTATTTTGTACTCTGTCAAGGCAGGATAGGCTGTTTTTAGCAGCTCCTGCCCAGATATGGTAACAGTATTCCATCCTTGGACGTACTTGGCTTTTATATAGATAGAGAATTGCATCAGTAGTGAGATATCTTCTGGAGCGATAGAAGGATCCCACCATCTTTCCAGCGACCTTGGCAACAGACTTGATGTACGTGTTCCATTTCAAATCAGGAGTAAAGGACAAACCCAGAAGCTTGTCAAAACATGGGGCTTCTCCTAGACGAGAGCCATCCATTTCACTTGATGCCAGATCGGAATCAGAGCGTTGATGATGTAAGGATAGGAGCTTGGTTTTAGATGCATTAAAGGTAACCAGTCACATCTTCCCCCAATGAATCACTCGCTCAAGATCAGAGGAGAGAGAACCATATATATATATATATATATATATATATATTAGATGTTGTGTTGTTTTGGTTTTAGCGATATGTTTTGAATGAATTCAATTATTTACGAAAGGGCATTTTTACCTAAATGCGAGTTGGGAATAATTTTCCCTTTCAACCAATTCAGTACACCTACATGGGGAGCGGTATATATATTATTTTTAAAATGTAATTATCCACTGACGAAAGCCATCCATTTTAATTGATGCCAGATAGGGATCAGAGCGTTATCTTTATTTCGTCGTTTCAGGCATCTTCCCATCGTCGGCTTACTGGAATTTTCCGTATACTAAGATAGCGAATATATTCATAGTTTTGTCATTGTTTTATTTTCGAATGCTTCGTTCATGAGTTCTCCAGGTTTGACATTTCAAATTTTAAGGTCTTATATCGTTTGGGCTTGGTTCAGTATTATAAACAAACTGTCCTTCTTGGCTTGAGTCATAGCAGAATATTTTTAAAATCACAAACACCTGCTTAACACCTCTGCACCTCACAAGTACAGACAAGTTAGGCACAATGTTCGTTAATGTAGAAGCCCCCAGCTCCCCTAAAAAGAGCGCTCTCCATCGTGCCACATACAGAAGATTACTAGCGTTTTGAAGTTTCTAAGGCGCGTAAGGAAGGTGCGCTTCTTGTGTGATGTGCCCCCCTCTCTCTAACCGACTGATTACTCCTTTTCTGAAAACTTTTTTATGCCCATCAAACGACGAGAATATCTACTAGTAATTTATAACGCACGATGCTAAACTCTTTAAAAAAAAAAATCCTCGCTTGCCATAACAATGAGAGAGAGAGAGAGTGAGAGAGAGAGAGAGAAAGAGATATCTTTTAATTGGCTCCCATGTTTTTTTTTTATATATTGCTGAATTTCTGGAATACCGCCAACAGGCCTGCAATAACTATTTATAGAAATCGAAACTTAGGAATAGAATCGGTAATTGTATCACTAGGTGTGTCAGAAATTTCATGAAAAATAGTAAATAATTCCACCCCGTCTTTCCAAGCTTATAACTACTCGAAAAATGTAATTCAAGCCCTATTTTTTTTTCAATTAAAGGAGCAAGGACCAAGGTTTCATTAAAAAAAACCCAAAAAAACACCGTGTTTTTTTTAAAAAAAAAAAGGTTTTAAACTTCAGACTTTATAGGTAAATTTCTAAAAAACACTACTTTTTTTGTTTTAAATTTGAATATATTATTTATTGACCTTTTCTCTTCAATTTGTGATATATAAAACTTTGGTGAGTAAATTAATTATTTACTTTTTAATAGACACTTGAAATTGGGGGGGGGGGGCGTGAGTTAAAAAAAAAACGTTTGTCTAAAATATTATATTCGGTTTATTGGAAAGAGCATAAAATTTCACATTGACCCTGAAAATATCGTAAAAATAGAATCAATAGAAAAAGTTTGATAGATTTTTAAAGTTTAAAAATTTAAAAATACAGAGTTCGTAAAATTCATGACTGTTTAAAAAAATATTTCTATTACTTTTAAAACAACTGTAATAGTTTATTTTGGAAGTATAATCCATAAAGAAAATAAATAACCCACTTTTAACAGAGAAATTACGAGATTTTTATATTTTATTCGCAGTTTCGTGTAAGGGGTGTCAAAAATTCCTACAAAAATTCTGATACACCTATGATATCACTAGCGTGAATTAAGTACGTTATACTTAAAATTCCAAAAACAGTTCATCATTTCCCGATTCCGATACAATAAAAAATTCTGTTATTAAGTTTCCGATACCAAGATATTTAGAATTGCGTTTTAATAGTCCCTATCCTGAAAGGATTAATGGTTTTGTTTTAAAATTCCAAATTCCAATATATTTAAAATTGCGAAGTTAAGGTCCCAATTTCAATACCATGAACGATTTCGTTTTAAAATTCCCGATTCCAATACAATGAACGATTCCGTATTAAAACTCCCCACCTAGTACCCCTGTAGCATGTGTGCACCTACATCAAAGTGGCAATGTGCGTTGTTTGGGGTGAAAATTAAATAAATAAAAATGAAATAAAATAAATAAAAAAAGAAGTTATAAACTAATTTAATACGAAAATCTACATTATTTAAAATGTCAAATTTAAACGTATCATTTAACAAAACAACGTTAGATTGCATGTCTAACGAAGTTTTAAACAAGATTAGAGGTGACGTGTCGCTTGTCATGTGTGCAGGTTTGCTATCTACTTCTCTTGACAGCTGTATATCTATCACCCCTATAAATACTATTTATGTTACATGATAAGGGCTGTCCCCTTTTCATGTAAGTATAAAAATGGAGAATTTAGTTTAAAATGAAAATGAAAGAGCATAGGCGGAATTCGAACCTAGTAATCTGGTTTAGAAATAGATTACGTGTGAGAATTTAAAAATGTAAAACAAACATTTGTTTTGAATATAGATAAATATTTCAAGGAAAGAATGTTAACTATCAAGTTTGTTATGAAATTTTAAATTGAAAGAATGCAGCTTATAAGATAATGTTTTTAACATATTGGATAAATAGGTTATTGAGAAATAGGAAAAGTTTTGGACACGTATGTCCAGGACACGTGAAAGAAGGCACATGTTTTAACATGTGTATGACGTCACGGAAAATAGAAAGTTCGAGGGATAGAGAAAAACTTTAGTTAGAAAACAGTCAGTGAAGAAACTCAGAGAGATTCAGTCGTCTAGGAGCGAGACGTCACTTCAAGAAAAAAATGTGAAACTTTGAATTCTTGATGATGGAATCACGGCCGTGTGAAGAATAAACCATCAAGTGTTTTTTTGTAAAATAGGAAAAGTTTTGGACACGTGAAAGAAGGCACATGTTTAACCAATAGCAATGGCCAACGACCCTTTATCTGAGAGTCCATCTTTCAAACTCCTTGGCCTAACGTTCACAGGAAACATGAGTTGGAACAATTACATTGAAGGCATTGCCAGGGCCGCTGCAAGAAAGGTAGGCTCTCTCTACCGTGCTAGAAAACTACTAACACCCGAAAGTATCCTGTACCTCTATAAGGCCACCATTCGCCCATGTATGGAGTATTGCTGCCACATCTGGGCTGGTGCATCTGCTACTAGTCTCTCGCTCCTTGACAAGGTTTAAAAGAGAGTCGCAAATCTGATAGGCCCTGAACTGGCATCTAAGCTTCAGCCTCTGTCCCATCGACGAAATGTTGCATCCCTCTGCCTGTTCTACAAGTATTTTAGTGGTGAATGCTCTGATGAACTGCAATCACTTGTGCCCCCACGACGCGAGCACCCTCGACAAACCCGACAGGCTACTAGATCCCACCCCCACACTGTAGAGGTCCCTAGATGTAAAAGATCTTTTTACTCCAATAGTTTCTTCCCCAGAACCGCAAGACTCTGGAATTCCATTCCAGGTCCCTGCTTCCCCAACAGTACTGACGTGCAGAAGTTCAAGTGTAACGTGAACCGACACCTTGCTGCCCAAATCCCTACATAGTACCCCAGTAGTTGTTGCCCCTGATAGTAGCCCCCTACACCAAAGTGGCAATTTGCCTTGTTTGGGGTGAAAATGTAATAAAAAAAAAAATAAATAAAAAATGTGTATGACGTCACGGAAAAATAGAAAGTTCTAGGAATAGAGAAAAAACTTTAGAGTTAGAGTCAGTGTGAGAAACTCGGAGAGAGACAGTCAGGCGTCTAGGAGCGAGACGTCACTTCAAGAAAAAAATGTGAAACTTTGAATTCTTGATGATGGAATCACGGCCGTGTGAAGAATAAACCATCAAGTGTTTTTTGTAAAGCTCGTCTGGTGTCTTGTGATTCTTACGAAAAGGTAAAGTCCAATTGTATTATATATTTGTGTTATATATCTTTACATACACGTCTCAACATCATCATGTCCGAACTGTCTGAACACTATCCTTTCACTCAAAGAGCTTTCTTCTTCTTCCATTACACACAATTAAGGAATGAACTTTTAATATATAAGAATCTCTCCTAACATGAAAAATTTATCTAACTCTCTTACAACATCTCTCTCTCTCTCTCTCTCTCTCTCTCTCTGTAATAAGACTCTTTCTAAGCATCTCTCTCTAAGACTCTCTCTCAATGAAACCCCTGGATGTAACATCTATCTATCTAGCTAGCTAGCTATCTGACTTGGTAAGTAAACGAGATATTGAATTGTTTTTTCTAAGGTTATCCAAATATCTAACACCCTGTGAACTGATCACCAGATACTCTAAAAAAGATTGGATGTGACGTGTCATTTGTCACGTGTTCCATTTTGCTATCTACTATTATTTTATCTGAATATCTATCTATATATCTATTTATCTTATTTAACCAAATAACCCTAGGTGGCCAATCTAGCGAAGCTCTAAAAAAATTAGGGGTGACGTGTCGTTTGTCATGTATGCAGGTGTATCTTTTTATCTGTATAACCATCTATCTAATTGATGAAGTACATAAGATGTTTAGTTATGTTTTTCTTAGGTTATCCAAATATGTAAAACCCTGTGTACTGATCAAATTCGCACCAGATGCTCTAATTATAATTCAATACGAAATTTACATTAATTAAAATGTCAAATTTAAACGCATTATTTAACAAAACAACGCTAGATAGCCAATGTAGCGAAGGTCTAAAGAATAGAATTAAAATAGGCACAAACTTTAATAAAGACTTTTCATATCTATTTGCGTAAGTATACTTTGATAATTATGTTTCAGTTTGAAGAAATATGGTATAATAAAATTATAGGGTGTTCGTTTGCGCCTGACCTCCATAGAATGGAAATATGTCACAAAGTTTAACAAGGTTTTTTTTTAATATAGATCCACAACATCTAAGCATCTTTCTCTGAGTCTTACAACATTCCTCACTGTAATAAGACTCTTAATAAATCTCTCCCACTAAGAAAAAGCATCACTTATAATAAGACTCTTACTTTATCTCTAAGACTCTCTCAATGAACCCCCAATGTAACATGTTCTTTTGTTTACATGTTCAGAAGGATAAGTGTCTTAGAGTGATAGACAGTCTTAGGAGAGTTAATGTGTGTGACCATGTTGTGAGATAAGGAGACATTAATACGTATATATAAATAGAGAGAGAGAGTTTATAATTGAGCGAGATTGCATATAAATACATTTTGAGAAAGTGTTTTCATATCTAGATAGACAGACCGATATGTTGAGAGGTTTGCATTGATGCCGATGGATTGACAGGTTGGCATTTATGCTTTGACAGTTCGTATGAACGGAAGTGTTTGTATAACATAAATAGACGCATCTACTTTCTAAACACATATTTTTTTAGATGACGAATTTCAAATAGTTTGTACACATAAATAGACAATACCTTTTTCATGTATTGATGGACACAGAAGACGGCAGTTATAAAAACACATTAAACATTTATTTTTCCCTGACTGGTTGGGGCTTTGCGTCCAAGAATTCAAAGCTTCACATATTAAGTTTCAAAGTGACCGTCTCGCTTCCTAGACGTTCGAATTCCAAACTCCAGACTATCGTCTGTCGTTCTCAAACTCCCTCCGAGTTTCTCACTAACTCACTCTCCAACTAACTAACTAACTCTCACTTCGCGCCTGACCTCCATAGAATGGAAATAGGCACAAACTTTAATAAAGACTTTTCATATCTATTTGCGTAAGTATACTTTGATAATTATGTTTCAGTTTGAAGAAATATGGTATAATAAAATTATAGGGTGTTCGTTTGCGCTTGACCTCCATAGAATGGAAATATGTCACAAAGTTTAACAAGGTTTTTTTAATATAGATCCACAGAATATTGTGATAAATGTTTCAGTGTGAACAGGTATGTTATAATAAATTATGGGGTTTATCTATTTTATTTTTACTTTCATCATATTTTGCTTTGGTTTTGATACTCCCAAATTAAACCCAAATTTACAACCCTTCCTTTTCATAACTTATCATCTATATATATAAAAGCGAAAATGTATGTATGTTTGTGTGTCTGCTAAAACCTTTCGACCGATGGAACAAAAATTCACAAACTTGGTCTCATATGAAAGCCCCACCTTCCGGACGACAAATATCGGAAAATTGGCCCAAAATGGCCATCAGAAGTGCGTCAACTGATCGATTTTCTGCAGGGGAACCCCCCAAAAAAGTTACATTTTAATGTTAAACATTACATATTTTTAAATCGATTCATAACTGCCCCCCAAAATACGGGCGTCAACTCTTCTACATAAATATACACGCGACCGTTTATTTTGGGTTAACTCGTATTTAAAACCCGCTGAGTCATGTCACGTGATCTTGACGTCAGCAAGCTATAATGGCACTCTGAATTTACAATTTAAAAATGTTGTTATCGGTAAAATTTTTTTTAATTAAAGCTAAACTATGAACTTCTACGCTATGGCAACGTTACCAAAGTTATTAGCACATTCAAAATAGTTAGATACGATAGTTAAGCTAAAAATAAAAAGCCAAACATGTGAAGTAAAAAAAAATACGCTTACAAAAAATATTAACGATCGAAGTTTTTTTAAAATAAAAACAGCCAGACGCCATTTTCCAGTCTTTAGAGTAAGGAAGACTGTGAGAGAGAGAGACATACACAAACGCAAACAGAGAGAGAGAGAGATAGACAGACAGACAGACAGACAGATAGAGAGAGATGTCTAGACAGGAAACGAAATACGTAATTTAATAAAAAATAAAATACTGCTACGTCATCTCATAACGCTCCCGCGATGACCTCATTTAGTGGCTATCTGTCAATCAAACCTCTTTCACTCGCTTTATAACCCTTATTTTAACGCTATAATCAATTCCTCTTACTCTTAGTCTAGACAGTTAAGTGGTTGGAGTTAGTTTCACCTCCGCGTTCGGGGTTCAATCCAGCCTCACGACCAAAACTATATTTTTTTCTTTTATATCTTTAGACACGTGGGCACCGTTTCTTTCTTTTTTTTTTTTTACTTCGCTTATTCTTTAGTTTACTACCCCCCCCCCATACACACAGCGGTTTTTTTTTCGTTGTTTTTTTTTTTATTTGATTTTTCCGATTTTTTTTAACATCGTTTCAGGGTTATTACTTACCCCCCCCCCCATACACACACCTAAAAACACACGGGCAACGCCGGGTACCCCCCGCTAGTACTTTTATAAAGCAGAGTCCATTTTCTGTAGGCTGTGTGTTGAACCCAGTCAACGATAAATAAGCTTTATATTATAGCTTTATATTATTTTCGAAAGTCTTCATCTCCTTTGAATTGTCTAGCCTTAATTAAAACCTACACCACTTCCGGTTTGGCGGTGGTCGTAACAGCAAAGACGTCAGTTTATGGTACGGGTTTGAGCCTGTCTTCCTACTATCATTTTTTTTTTTGCTCAACATACACCTCCAAACACCTGGGCAACGCTGGGCACCCATGCTAGTACACCTGGGCAACACCGGGCACCCATGCTAGTATATATATATATATATACTAGCATGTAGAAATGTAGTGGAACGGGGACATAAATGGATGGTCACATTCAATGCTGCCAAGACCAAACTGGTTTCCTTCAATAACTACAAGAAACCTTCTCTGCCACCAATAGCAATGGCCAGGGACTCCCTGTCTGAGAGTACATCTTTCAAACTGCTTGGCCTAACGTTCACAGGAAACATGAGCTGGAACAATTATATTGAAAACATTGCCAGGGCCGCTGCAAAAAAGGTAGGCTCTCTCTACCGTGCTAGAAAACTACTGACACCTGAAAGTATCCTGTATCTCTATAAGGCCACCATTCGCCCATGTATGGAGTATTGTTGTCACATCTGGGCTGATGCGTCTACTACTAGTCTCTCGCTCCTCGACAAGGTTCAAAAAAGAGTCGCCAATCTGATAGGCCCTGAACTGGCATCTAAGCTTCAGCCTCTGTCCCATCGACGAAATGTTGCATCTCTCTGCCTTTTCTACAAGTATTTTAATGGTGAATGCTCTGACGAACTGCAGACACTTGTGCTCCCACGGCGCAGACACCCTCAACAAACCCGACAGGCAGCTAAATCCCACCCCCACACAGTAGAGATCCCTAGATGTAAAAGATCTTTCTACCCTAGTAGTTTCTTCCCCAGAACCGCTATACTCTGGAATTCCATTCCAGGTCCCTGCTTCCCCAACAGTACTGACGTGCAGAAGTTCAAGTGTAATGTGAACCGACATCTTGCTGCCCAAATCCCTACATAGTACCCCAGTACTTGTTGCCCCTGATAGTAGCCCCCTACACCAAAGTGGCAATTTTCCTTGTTTGGGGTTAAAATGTAATAAAAAAAAAAAATTAAAAAAAAAGTGTACTTTATGACCGGGCTTTACCGGGCGTTTGTTTTAGCTTAGATAAATATTTTTGCAGTTTAAACAAAAAAGCTACAATAATATCAGAGCGTCTCTATTTAAACTGAACATTTACAGAATGCTGACATCAAAATATTATATATGAATGAGCCCCCAGTGGAATTTTTGGGGGCTAGTACATCTGCTATTAGTCTCCCACTCGTAGACAAGGTTCAAAAGAGAGTCGTCAACCTGATAGGTCCTGAACTGTCAGGTCCTGGATATGATCTTAAACTATATCCAGTGGTGAGGCCCCAGTTTGCGGGCTTTGGGGAGTGTGGAGTCACCCTTTAATTGCCATTGCTCCCAGGTCCACTCTGAGCCGGAATGGTAGTACCTGTTAGGGTCCCAACTATGGGTTAAATAGAAACCGACTTGAAAACAATAAATATATTCTAATGAAAAATTTTTTTCTTCACAATCTTTGGATTCGGCATTAAATAACCTGAAAAGGGTTGATATGCCGTAAAACAAACACAACCAACCAACCTGAACTGTCATCTAAACTTCAGCCTCTGTCCCATCAACGAAAAGTTGCACCCCTCTGCCTGTTCTACAAGTACTTTAATGGTGAATGCTCTGACGAACTGCAAGCACTTGTGCCCCCCCTCGACGTAAACAACCCCCATAAACGCAACAAGCAGCTAAATCCCACCCCTTCACAGTAGAGATCCCTATATGTAAGAGAGCTTTCTGCTCTAGTAGTTTCTTCCCCAGAATTGCTAGACTTTGGAACTCCTTTCCAGGTCCCTGCTTCCCCAACTGTACTGACATGCAGAAGTTCAAGTGCAACGTGAACCAACATCTTGCTGCCCAACTCCCTACATTGTCTCCCTTGAGCTTATGTCCTTAATAGTAGCCCGTACATCAAAATGGCAATGTGATTTGTTGCGGGTTAAAATGTTTTTTTTTTTTTTTTTTTTTTTTTACAAAGGCATCACCACATTATCAAGGCCCAGAGGCCACTCAAGGATAAGGGTTAAAGAGTGTACAGTAGAAATTGGTCAATATAGTAATCATTAGTAATGACAATTTGGTAAATTTGATAACTTATATGGAACGGCTCATCAAGAACTTATTTACTTTAGACTTGAAGACAACCATATTGTAGTCAGCCGGAAAGCAGGAAAACGTTAGACAATTCCACAGGCGTGCAGTTCTAAGAAATAAACTTTGTTCATGGAATCTACGTTTAGGTTTAGGCACAGATAAAGAGTGGGGAAAATTATCGATAGTGTTTACAGCTAGACGAGTGTTTCTTGTGAAAGTTTGGTGAGGGTGGACCATAGATTGAAGCTCAGTTGAACACTTTCCATGAAAATAACGATACATCAGACACAAACTTGCAACATCTCTTCTGTGAGATAGAGGTTGCAAGGAGGAGAAAAGGACATCTCCTACGAGGCTACGAAGTCTATTTTGAACTCTATCAAGGCAGGACAAGTCCTTTCTAGCAGCTCCTGCCCAGATGTGGCAACAGTATTCCATCCTTGGACGTACCTGGCTCTTATATAGATAGAGAATAGCATCAACAGTGAGATATCTACCAGATCGATAGAAAGATCCCACCATTTTTCCAGCGGCCCTGGCAACAGATTTGATATACGTGTTCCATTTAAGATTTAAATGTAATTTAAAAAAAAAAATTAACATTAGAGCGACCGGGCTACGTCGGCTTACCTGCCAAGGTAGCATATAAAACGCTGTAAAACCAGATGTGTGTGTGTGGGGGGGGGAGGGGGGAATTAATGAGGCCTTTGAGGTTTTCCGGTATTTTTAATGGGCCGATAGAGAAACAGGAATAGTAACGGATCTCTTAAAAGAAAAAAAAAAATGAAAAAAAAAAAAAAATGGGAAAAAAAAGAAAAGGAAAAAGAGAATTTCTGCTGAGTTAAATGATAGCATCCGATCTCAAGGGA
Source organism: Euprymna scolopes (assembly GCF_053919585.1). Classification (NCBI taxonomy): domain Eukaryota; kingdom Metazoa; phylum Mollusca; class Cephalopoda; order Sepiida; family Sepiolidae; genus Euprymna; species Euprymna scolopes. Next base: position 1,614,108 of record NC_136524.1, read on the forward strand.
TAGGATGGGTGACAAGGAGTTTTAATAGAAGAGAAATGCAGAGACTTACCTAGGTTAGTAAAAGAGACGTAAATAACTCCTATGAGGTGGCTATTTATATATGATTTCGATTTCCGTTATTAACATATTCTGGTTAAATAAAATATTAAATTCAAGCTTCTGGGTTTGACCTTTACTCCTGATCTGAAATGGAACACGTACATCAAGTCTGTTGCCAAGGTCGCTGGAAAGACGATGGGATCCTTTTACCGCTCCAGAAGATATCTCACTACTGATGCAATTCTCTATCTATATAAAAGCCAAGTACGTCCAAGGATGGAATACTGTTGCCATATCTGGGCAGGAGCTGCTAAAAACAGCCTATCCTGCCTTGACAGAGTACAAAATAGACTTCGTGGCTTAGTGGGGGATGCCCTTTTCTCTACCCTGCAACCTCTCTCCCACAGAAGAGACGTTGCGAGCCTATCCTTGTTTTATCGTTATTTCCATGGCAGGTGCTCGTCTGAACTCCAATCTCCGGTCACCCCTCGCCAATCTTTCATGAAGAACACCCGTCTAGCTGAATCCACTGTGAAAAATTTCCCCCACTCTATATCTGTGCCTAAATCAAAACGCGGATTCCATGAACAAAGCTTCTTTCTTAGAACTGCACGCCTGTGGAACTCTATTTCGTCTGCCTGCTTCCCACGGGACTACAACTTGGATGTGTTCAAGTCCAATGTTGACAAATTCCTAATGAACCGCTCCCTTAATTAAACACTTCATCAAATCTCCACACTAACGTAATGTACTTGCAATAACCCTTATCCCTGAGTGGCTTCCGGGCCTTGATAAGTGGTGACCACTGTGTAAAAATAAATAAATAAATAAATACGTGTTATATACGTTTGAAACCAAAAAACAACGCATTATTACAAAATAAACAGACATTTATTTTGTTTGAAAATTATGTTGAGATTCATAAATATATTTTGAGGCAAAAACCTTATGTCTTTCTTTCTTTCAAAGTAAACACTTCATCAAATCTACACACTAACGTAATGTACTTGCAATAACCCTTATCCCTGAGTGGTTTCCGGGCCTTGATAAGTGGTTGATCACTGTGTAGAAAAAAAAAAAAAATTTACAACCCTTCCTTTTCATAACCTATCATACTTTAATAAATCAGAGTCCATTTTCTGTAGGCTGGTTTTGAACCCAGTGAACGACGGGTACTTTTGCTAGTATATATATATATATATATATATATATATATATATATATATATATACATATATATATATATATACTAGCGGGGGTACCCGGCGTTGCCCGAGTGTTTGTTTCCGGGACGGGGGGGGAGTTTTAAAAAATGTTATGGTAGGTAAGTAGGAAGGATCAAACCCGGAGTCATGAGTAAAAGTAGGAAAATAAAGTGTGAAAAAAAAAACATCTGCAACGTTAACAGTTCGGCCACCAAGAAAAGTCCATTCCAGTTGTTTAGGAAAAAAAAAAAAACGACTACGGTAGGTCGGCGCGAACGTGAAAATATAATGTGAATTGTCCAGCACGCTAACCACTACGCCACAGAGCACTGCAGCTTACTTTAGTGATTTTAAATAACTTCACATGAAAGAACTACGAAGCCAAACCGGTGTTCTCTTCTCAACTGTTCCTTGTGAACGATCCCCAAACGGTGTTAAGTGGTGGCAGGGGGAGGAGGAATTTATTAGAGAGAAAATATTTTACCACTTCCATTGATCTTAACCGATTTTGGCCGTGACTTCTCAGCAGAAAAAGTATAGAAATCTAAGATTATCGAGGAATTTGAGAAATAATAAGCCTATAACACACCTCAGATATTGTTCTGCCGTTTGTGCATATTATATTTGCATGAAATATCTTGATTTTTAATCCTATTAAGGTCAAAATCCGACGCGAAAAAATGAGTTCATTTTATTTATATAGAGATTATATATATATATATATATATATATATATATATATATGATAATGGTGTTGACGCCCTAGTAAATAAAATGGTTTTGTGTACTAAACATTTATCTATTCTTTTTAGGTCTTTTTTTGTCACTAAATTAACTTTATTTCATCGTGTTTTTTTTTTCTTTGTGTTACAGATGAATCGTCCATTACCGCCCAGGCCTAACGGGCCACCCGGGGAGCGCTATCTCAGTTATACCGACTCCATAATGATTCCCTCCGCTAATGGTTGCACCGATGCCCGAGGTGGACCACCAAGCCACCCTCGTATATCATCGCCCCAACCGTCTTCCTACAGTAACAGCCCTTCTCGGACGGGTACCACCAGTGTAGCAACAAGTCCCATGTCGCAGCACTCCGCCGCGGCCTCATTCTTTGCAAGGTAAGTATTTTTTTTTTTTTTTTTTTAATCATATCTGCTTGTAACGTCTCTGAATTTTTTTGTGTGATTTACACAATGTTTCCGTCGATATAACCTCCGACCTTCTTCAGGTGTATCTTGTCGAACTCGGGAATTTTTTTTTTTTTTTACACAGTGATCACCACTTATCAAGGCCCGGAAGCCACTCAGGGATAAGGGTTATTGCAAGTACATTACGTTAGTGTGGAGATTTGATGAAGTGTTTACTTAAAGGGGGCGGTTCTTTAGGAATTTGTTAACCTTGGACTTGAAGACATCCAAGTTGTAGTCCGGTGGGAAGCAGGCAGACGGAACAGAGTTCCACAGGCGTGCAGTTCTAAGAAAGAAGCTTTGTTCATGGAATCCGCGTTTTGATTTAGGCACAGATATAGAGTGGGTGAAATTTTTCACAGTAGATTCAGCTAGACGGGTGTTTTTCGTAAAAGATTGGCGAGGGGGGACCAGAGATTGGAGTTCAGACGAGCACCTGCCATGGAAATAACGATAAAACAAGGATAGGCTCACAACGTCTCTTCTGTGGGAGAGAGGTTGCAGGGTAGAGAAAAGGGCACCCCCCACTGAGCCACGAAGTCTATTTTGTACTCTGTCAAGGCAGGATAGGCTGTTTTTAGCAGCTCCTGCCCAGATATGGCAACAGTATTCCATCCTTGGACGTACTTGGCTTTTATATAGATAGAGAATTGCATCAGTAGTGATATATCTTCTGGAGCGGTAGAAGGATCCCACCATCTTTCCAGCGACCTTGGCAACAGACTTGATGTACGTGTTCCATTTCAGATCAGGAGTAAAGTTCAAACCCCGAAGCTTGTCAAAACACGGGGCCTCACCCAGACGAGAGTTATCCATCACAATTGATGCCAGATGGGGATCAGAGCGTTGATGATGTAAGTCGAACTCGGGAATTTGGACGTGATTTTGAGCGGAACCCTTTATTTACTTCACGGGGGTAGCGTGTTCTTGCTCCGTCAGCCATGACTGGAAAGAGTTCCTAAGTAATTCGCAATTGTATATTTTCGGTCGCCCACACTGAGGATTGAACCTTCAACCTTCAGGAGAATATCACTTTTTACAATTGATTTTTCCCAGTAATCAAACCGCTGCGCCACTGGTCCTTGCGGACAATTCTAGTACAAGTTTTAGGAGGGTAAAAATCACACTCCAGATGAGACCAGTAGTCCGATGGCATCACCACTTATCAAGGCCAAGAGGCCACTCGAGGATAAGGGTTAAAAAGTGCACAGTAGAAATTGGACAATATAGTAACCGTTAGTAATGGAGATTCGGTAAATTTGTTAACTTATATGGAACGGCTCATCAAAAAACTTGTTTACATTAGACTTGAAGACAACCATATTGTAGTCAGCCAGAAAGCAGGAAAACGGAAGACAATTCTACGGGCGTGCAGTTCTAAGAAAGAAGCTTTGTTCATAGAATCTACGTTTAGGTTTAGGCACAGATAAAGAGTGGGGGGAATTATTGATAGTGTTTACAGCTAGACGAGTGTTTCTTGTGAAAGTTTGGCGAGGGGGGACCATAGATTGAAACTCAGTCGTGCACTTTCCATGAAAATAACGATACAGCAGAGACAAACTCGCAACATCTCTTCTGTGAGATAGAGGTTGCAAGGAGGAGAAAAGGACATCTCCTACGAGGCTACGAAGTCTATTTTGAACTCTATCAAGGCAGGCCAAGTCCTTTCTAGCAGCTTCTGCCCAGATGTGGCAACAGTATTCCATCCTTGGACGTACCTGGCTCTTATATAGATAGAGAATTGCATTAGCAGTGAGATATCTACTGGATCGATAGAAGGATCCAACCATTTTTCCAGCTGCATTGCCAACAGATTTGTATGTAAATGAACGATGTAAAAAAAATGCAGAAAGTATTAACAATTATTCAGATAATTTAAATGCGAAACCCCCCCCAAACAATTGGGATGCTGAAAACGTACACAGTAAAACAATACATTGTCAACGAGTCAAAGTCGATTCATTTTTAAGAAAATAGCGACAGTATAGTTATAATAAAGAATAGTTGCAAAACACCCCCACACTTCCCAAGTTAAATAATAATTTAAAAATAATAACGTTAATATTTCAATGAGCAGGTAAAAATCTGCAAAAAAGCGATTTGTGTTTATTTGTTTACGTTGTTATGGGTTAATGTTTATGCGCGCATGCGCAACTGGATGTCGTAAACTAGAAAGTGGGTCCCATCACTCGTTACAAGGTCATTTGAGTTTTATAATTATATAGACATATATAATTTATTTAAGATTTAACAATGAGGGGCATATTTTTATAAAGACCAGTTTAAACCATATGCATGTGATGTCGCGTCCGTCAGTAATGCTTTAATTTTGGAGTTCAAGAACATTAGGTGGTTGTGGGTGATCTGGGAAATTCCTCTTTGCTGTGAGTAAGGACATAGGGATATATGGAGGGTGGGAGATATGTAGGGGTAAGGAGAGGGGGTTACTTCTAAGGTTTAGGTTGTTGGCGTCTCGTTAGTGAGATGATTTCTTGGTATGTACGTCTTGACCTATATATATATATTATTCCTTAATTGGAATTCATTTTTTGAGATGAGCATTATATATTAATTTATTTTTATTTCGGACTATTAGTCTCATCTTTATTAGTTGTTGTTTTTTATCTTTTTATTGGTTCACAACATTTCGACCAACTTCCTCTGGGGCCCGTGGCGCAGTTGATAGAGACGTTGAATCTCTACGGTTCCAGATGAGCATTGTCTGAAGATAGCGGTTTCAATCCCACCCAAAGCATGCCAGAGGTTAATTGGCCAAAAATGTGGTGAGACGACAACAACTATGGATGGCAGTGATGGCTGAGAATGCAGTTAGGAGATTCGAAGTTCCTATCCGTCGCGGTTACCACCTGACGAAGACCAGAGCAAGTTGGCCGAAACGTTGTGAATAAATTTTAAGGGGTCATAATAGGGGTCAAATTAAAAAATTGACCGTTTTTTTGGTGTTTTTTTTTGTTCAGCATACACCTCACACCCGGGCAACGCCGGGCACCCATGCTAGTATCTGTAAAAATGTATCTTCCCTTCATCAGTATGAATGTCAGCATCCGTCTCTCTCTCTCTCTCTCTCTCTCTCTCTCTCTCTCACTCTCTAATATGCAACAGTTCCACGTTCACCTGGAAAATTCCAATTTTTTTAATTCCTGCATTTTCGCACTGAGTTACCACAGCTTCGCCTTCGGGACAAGATCAAAGTGTAGTATCTGTTCTTCAGATGCTGCACTTCTATTTCTTGTTCTCTTTCGGTGGAGGAGAAATCCTTCACGACTGAGACAATTTTTATTTTTGTACCTTTTCTCCACGTTAAAAAACGACCCTGGTGTCTAACTCTGTCCCGTGGGGAGGCATAGTAAATAGGTACCACAGCTAAACCCCTCCCCCCAAAAGTTTCCCTTGGACATGGATCAAACGTTCTAATTGAATTTGAGCCCAAAACAATAAATGTTAAGGGTTCAAAATCGGGGTCAAAGTAAAAAAAAAAAAAAGAAAAAATTTGACCTCTGCTGTCTAACAAATTACTCAGTCAATTTTTGGTCTAAATATTTGAAATTTTACATAAAGTGAATCCAGACAAAGGGTAAGATTTTTAATCGTGTTTTAGCCGTAAATTTGGTTGCAAATCGGGTCAAAGTTCAAAAGAGTTGACCTTCGCAGTCTCTAGAAAACTATTCAGCCAATTTTGGGTCGAAACATTTGCAGCTACGATTTTTAATCAGTTTTTGAGCGAGAATTTGGTTGCTAAGAGGTCAAAGTTGAAAGAGTTGACCTTTGAAGACTCTACTAAACTTCTCTGCTAATTTTGAGTCTAAACTCCTTAAATTTTAGATGTAGGTTACCTGGACATAAGTCAAACTTTTTAATATATATATATATATATATATGTATATATATGCACATAAACGGTATGGGCAATACATAAGGGCCCAAACAAAGCCGGGCTAGTACAATAATA
>NC_136524.1:1630508-1665508 GCF_053919585.1 Euprymna scolopes
TACTGGTTTTTGGGGAAAGAACTCCAACAAAGGGCTCGATTACAAAGAAAAACTTTTTCGATATAAGAGCTTAATATGTATTTACTTAATTGTACAGAAGTTCAGAAAAAGTTGGGCTTGAAACCGACGGTACTAATGTTTTTCTGAACGTCTGTACAATTTAATATTTATATATATATATATATATATATATATATATATATATATATATATATTTGTTGGCGTCCTTTCGTCTAGAAAAAGGATGGAGAATCGCCCTAAAGGATGCTGCTGCTGATCCGCAGCATCCTTTTGCGCCTTCCTCCATTCTGATCTCACTTTTCCTCTCTTCCCTCCTCGCTCAGCTGGACGCACTTTTTGACTTTGACCCTACAAGAGTCACGGTCCGCAGCATAGGATTCAAATTCAACAGAGTTTATATTACCCGATTAAAGGCCCTTTTGCAAACACCCTTAAATAAATCTGAGGAGTGGTCTATCGCGTAAGAGCTCACCATACTCTCTCTATATATATACTAGTATTTCACCCCGGCCTTGCCCGGGTGTTTGGGGGTGTATGCTGAGCAAAAAAAAAAAAAAAAATGGTCAATTTTTTTAACTTTGACCCCTATTATGACCCCTTAACATTTATAGTTTTGGGCTCAAATCAAGTTATTAAGTTAGATCCATGTCCAAGGAACCTATATCTAAAATTTAAATGGTCTAGACCAAAAAATTGGCGGAGCAGTTCGGTAGAGTTCTCAAAGGTCAAATCGTTAAATGTTGACCCCTTGGCCGCCAAACTTCTGGCCGAAAACCGATCACGTAGATTTTCCCAAATCTCAGTACCGTGTATATCAAATTTCGAGTCTGTAGACCTAAAATTGACAGAGTTATTGCGTAGGAAAATGTACACAGACACGTTCACTTTTATATATATATATATATATATATATATATATATATAGATATATGTTGGGTCTGCACAAATAATTAACAAGAACACGAAAAGTAAAGGTATACAATAATATATTAGAAAGAAAAGTTATATACATATTTACATGTCTTCAAATATACTTCAGTTGGAGATATTCCGGCAGGTGGCGTGTTGCATGTCTTACTGGAGGTAACATAGGCGTCTTGCCTATTTGGCGGTCTTTCCGAACCGCCTCGGTATTGGTGATTGATACCTTAATATATCTCACTCACCCGCCTATGTTAATTAGTGGACGTCTCCACAACGCAACATTTTTTTCACTTTTTATTTTGGTAATTTATTACTACAATAAATTGCGGCTTCGCTTAATGTTTAACAAGGAAATCCTAGCATTACTACAAATATAATTTGCTGATTTCTTTATGTCCTCTGATGAGAAGAATAACAAGAATAGCATTCTTTGAAACTCCGTGGAATAAGGACTTTGTAAATTATTTTTGGGGTATTCAGTCGAACAATAAATTTTGTTTGTAAAGTTCAACTTACTGTTTTAATTTTCTTTTTCTAATATATATATATATATATATATATATATATATATATATATATATATATATATATATATAGACTACCATATCTCCCAAGCAATGCATTTAGACTAGAGCCGTTGTGTTGACAGTCGGTAGTTCTACCACTCGACCACGGAAGCGGTGCCCGCAAATAATCTGTCTGAACTTCTATTTAAACAAACATCCGTCCATTAATTATATATATATATATATATATATATATATATATATATATATACTAGCAAAAGTACCCGTCGTTGACTGGGTTCAAAAACAACTTACAGAAAATGGTCTCTGATTTATGAAAGTATGATAGGTTATGAAAAGGAAGGGTTGTAAATTTGGATTGAATTTGGGGGTATCACAACCAAATCAAAATATGATGAAAGTAAAAATAAAATAGATAAACCCCATAATTTATTATACCATACCTGTTCACACTGAAACACTTATCACAATATTCTGTGGATCTATATTAAAAAACCTTGTTAAACTTTGTGACATATTTTCATTCTATGGAGGTAAGGCGCGAACGAACACCCCATAATTTTATTATACCATATTTCTTCAAACTGAAACATAATTATCAAAGTATACTTACGCAGATAGGTATGAACAGTCTTTATTAAAGTTTGTGCCTATTTCCATTCTATGAAGGTCAGGCGCGAACGCCGACCCCACAATTTTATTATACCATCCCTATTTCAGTTAAAACATACTTATCAAAGTATTATGTACATCTATATCAAAAACACTTGTAAACGTTTTTTTTTTTAATTTTTAAAATTTTTATTTCCATACTTTGTGGACCAGGCGCGAACGCAGACCCCACAATTTTAATGAACCACCGTTCTGCCAGATCAAACATACCCATTCTTCCTGTGTCTCTATATATCTTCTATCATTATATGTAACCAGTTTCTTAAAATAGTCAACCATATAGGAGCCTATTAGTGACCCCCCACACAGACATTCAGCTTTATATTATAGATATATACATATATAATATATATATAATATGAAATATGTATATATTATATATATATACAGTATATAATATATATATATATATATATATATATATAACGCTTAGTGCGTAAAAGAGTAAGCTCATTTCTATAAGAGGAGACTTATCTGGACAATGGTAAATATAGATTGGTTCATTTATTCAATAAGCGTATACAAACAATTACATAATGGATAAAAGAGATTCGTTTTGCACCAACCTAATATATATATATATATATATATATATATATATATATATATATATATATATATAAAAGCGAAAATGTATGTGTGTATGTATGTATGTATGTGTGTTCGCTTTTTCTGTGTGTCTACAAAAGGCTTTTCTCAGAGAAGCGGTCGCTCGCTTCACAACTTTTTAAAACTTTTTATATCACATATAAATCGTAATATCTCACAGTTAACAACGAAGCTCGCCTGTCTATTTAATTTGATAATGTTAATTTGATACCCCCAAATTCGAAGCTATCTCTTTACAACCGTTCCTTTTCATAACCTATCATACTTTCATAAATCAGAGTTCATTTTTTTTTTTTTTTTTTTTACACAGTGATCACCACTTATCAAGGCCCGGAAGCCACTTAAGGATAAGGGTTATTGCAAGTACATTATGTTAGTGAGGAGATTTGCTGAAATGTTTGCTTAAGGGGGCGGTTCATTAGGAATTTGTTAACATTGGACTTGAACACATCCAAGTTGTAGTCCGGAGGGAAGCAGGCAGACGGAACAGAGTTCCACAGGCGTGCAGTTCTAAGAAAGAAGATTTGTTCATGGAATCTGCGTTTTGATTTAGGCACAGATATAGAGTGGGGGAAATTTTTCACAGTAGATTCAGCTAGACGGGTGTTTTTCGTGAAAGATTGGCGAGGGGGGACCAGAGATTGGAGTTCAGACGAGCATCTGCCATGGAAATAACGATAAAACAAGGACAGGCTCGCAACGTCTCTTCTGTGGGAGAGAGGTTGCAGGGTAGAGAAAAGGGCATCCCCCACTAAACCACGAAGTCTATTTTGTACTCTGTCAAGGCAGGATAGGCTGATTTTAGCAGCTCCTGCCCAGATATGGCAACAGTATTCCATCCTTGGACGTACTTGGCTTTTATATAGATAGAGAATTGCATCCGTAGTGAGATATCTTCTGGAGCGGTAGAAGGATCCCACCATCTTTCCAGCGACCTTGGCAACAGACTTGATGTACGTGTTCCATTTCAGATCAGGAGTAAAGGTCAAACCCAGAAGCTTGTCAAAACACGGGGCCTCACCCAGACGAGAGCCATCCATCACAATTGATGCCAGATGGGGATCAGAGCGTTGATGATGTATGGATAGCAGTTTGGTTTTGGATGCATTTTCTGTAGGGTGTTTTTGAACCTAGTCAACGACGGGTACTTTTGCTAGTATATATATATATATATATATATATATATATATATATATAGTAATTTATAAAATATATATGGCGATTAAGCTACACTGAATATTCTGCGTTTCATCCAACTATAGGATTCGTCAGGCTTATGCGCATAAGCCTGACGAATTCTATTGTTGGATGAAACGCAGAATATTCAGTGTAGCTTAATCGCCATATATATTTTATAAATTACTAACTAGCTCTCCCTACGTATTGAGCACTTTTTAAGTAAATAAGTTTCCGCATAAATCTATACTTTCGTATATTAAATTTATGCGAATAAATGAAGTAGTTTATATATATATATATATATATATATACACACGTATATATATATATATATATATATATATATATATATATATATACGTGTATATATGTATATGTATTCTACGTATACTTTCAAAAGAAATAAACAATATCCTTGTATAACTTTTTGCTATAAAAAGTTTTCGTAAATATTTTACGATATTTCGAGAAAAAAAATAAACAAAAAAAAAACTATTCAGGCGAAAAAGTAAAAATTTCTCGTTAAAAGCAGACGAACAGAAAGAAATCATTAAACTCCGTTTCGATTGCACTTAATTTGTTCCTGACCTTTGTTAGCCCGACCCTCTCCCCCCACGGACAAAAAATTATATCGGACATCTTGGAAATATCCTAATTGAGTTATCTCCCCCCCCCCGCCCGTTTCATTTCGGTTCTATTAAGAAATGATTTGTTTGGTAATAGAATGCACCGTATTCGACTTATTTTAATTTATTGCGGGTAATAGAAAGTAAGATATTTAAAAAAAAAAAAGCGGAAGATGAGACGCAGAATTGAAATAGATCGTTTTAGGTCAAAGGTCAGATGAACAGAGATGTACCGAGTTTAACTAGTGTTTGGTGCAGAGAAAGCAACCCGCATCTTTTCGTCGGATGCTGGCGTTGATGGAAGGCAATTAAAGATGGAAGTCTCATCTTAGTCATCTTTTTCTTTCTTTCTTTTCTTTTTCCCTGGTTCTAACAGATCAGGTTATCTGAAGATATCGGCGTCCTGATACGAAACGCACCGAACATTGATGCTTTTTTTTCTTTTTTTGTCTTAATTTTCTTTTGCTGAGCTTAATTATGTTCTTCAAAAAAAAAAAAAAAAAAAAAAAAAACACATCTCCTGCATCTTTTCTTTCTTCCCCTTTCTCCCTTTTGGTTTCATAGTTTAAAATGCACCAAACACTAATACTCTAACCCTATACCCTCTCCCATTGCAAAACTCATTCATGTTCTACAGGGGCAAGAACAAAAACGATAAAATCGATACTCCTATAAATGAGGATCTCTTTTGTGTTTATCAATAGTCACGTAGAAAATGTGTAAGGAAAGTCCTTTAAAATTACTGCGCCCTCTGTAGATGTATAAGAAAAATCCTTTAAAAGTACTGCGCCCTCTGTAGATGTATAAGGAAAATCCTTTAAAAGTACTGCGCCCTCTGTAGATGTATAAGGAAAATCCTTTAAAAGTACTGCGCCCTCTGTAGATGTATAAGGAAAGTCCTTTAAAATTACGTCACCCTCTGTAGATGTATAAGGAAAGTCCTTTAAAATTACTGTGCCCTCTGTAGATGTATAAGGAAAATCCTTTAAAAGTACTGCGCCCTCTGTAGATGTATAAGGAAAGTCCTTTAAAAGTACTGCGCCCTCTGTAGATGTATAAGGAAAGTCCTTTAAAAGTACTGCGCCCTCTGTAGATGTATAAGGAAAATCCTTTAAAAGTACTGCGCCCTCTGTAGATGTATAAGGAAAATCCTTTAAAAGTACTGCGCCCTCTGTAGATGTATAAGGAAAGTCCTTTAAAAGTACTGCGCCCTCTGTAGATGTATAAGGAAAGTCCTTTAAAAGTACTGCGTCCTCTGTAGATGTATAAGGAAAATCCTTTAAAAGTACTGCGCCCTCTGTAGATGTATAAGGAAAGTCCTTTAAAAGTACTGCGATCTCTGTAGATGTGTAAGGAAAGTCCTTTAAAAGTACTGCGCCCTCTGTAGATGTATAAGGAAAGTCCTTTAAAAGTACTGCGCCCTCTGTAGATGTATAAGGAAAGTCCTTTAAAAGTACTGCGCCCTCTGTAGATGTGTAAGGAAAATCCTTTAAAAGTACTGCGCCCTCTGTAGATGTATAAGGAAAGTCCTTTAAAAGTACTGCGCCCTTTGTAGATGTATAAGGAAAGTCCTTTAAAAGTACTGCGCCCTCTGTAGATGTATAAGGAAAATCCTTTAAAAGTACTGCGCCCTCTGTAGATGTATAAGGAAAATCCTTTAAAAGTACTGCGCCCTCTGTAGATGTATAAGGAAAGTCCTTTAAAAGTACTGCGCCCTCTGTAGATGTATAAGGAAAATCCTTTAAAAGTACTGCGCCCTCTGTAGATGTATAAGGAAAATCCTTTAAAAGTACTGCGCCCTCTGTAGATGTATAAGGAAAGTCCTTTAAAATTACGTCACCCTCTGTAGATGTATAAGGAAAGTCCTTTAAAATTACTGTGCCCTCTGTAGATGTATAAGGAAAGTCCTTTAAAAGTACTGCGCCCTCTGTAGATGTATAAGGAAAGTCCTTTAAAAGTACTGCGCCCTCTGTAGATGTATAAGGAAAGTCCTTTAAAAGTACTGCGCCCTCTGTAGATGTATAAGGAAAGTCCTTTAAAAGTACTGCGCCCTCTGTAGATGTATAAGGAAAGTCCTTTAAAAGTACTGCGCCCTCTGTAGATGTATAAGGAAAGTCCTTTAAAAGTACTGCGCCCTCTGTAGATGTATAAGGAAAGTCCTTTAAAAGTACTGCGCCCTCTGTAGATGTATAAGGAAAATCCTTAAAAAGTACTGCGCCCTCTGTTGATGTATAAGGAAAGTCCTTTAAAAGTACTGCGCCCTCTGTAGATGTATAAGGAAAGTCCTTTAAAAGTACTGCGCCCTCTGTAGATGTATAAGGAAAGTCCTTTAAAAGTACTGCGCCCTTTGTAGATGTATAAGGAAAGTCCTTTAAAAGTACTGCGCCCTCTGTAGATGTATAAGGAAAGTCCTTTAAAAGTACTGCGCCCTCTGTAGCTGTATAAGGAAAGTCCTTTAAAAGTACTGCGCCCTCTGTAAATGTATAAGGAAAGTCCTTTAAAAGTACTGCGCCCTCTGTAGATGTATAAGGAAAGTCCTTTAAAAGTACTGCGCCCTCTGTAGATGTATAAGGAAAATCCTTTAAAAGTACTGCGCCCTCTGTAGATGTATAAGGAAAATCCTTTAAAAGTACTGCGCCCTCTGTAGATGTATAAGGAAAGTCCTTTAAAAGTACTGCGCCCTCTGTAGATGTATAAGGAAAATCCTTTAAAAGTACTGCGCCCTCTGTAGATGTATAAGGAAAATCCTTTAAAAGTACTGCGCCCTCTGTAGATGTATAAGGAAAGTCCTTTAAAAGTACTGCGCCCTCTGTAGATGTATAAGGAAAGTCCTTTAAAAGTACTGCGCCCTCTGTAGATGTATAAGGAAAGTCCTTTAAAAGTACTGCGCCCTCTGTAGATGTATAAGGAAAGTCCTTTAAAATTACGTCACCCTCTGTAGATGTATAAGGAAAGTCCTTTAAAATTACTGTGCCCTCTGTAGATGTATAAGGAAAGTCCTTTAAAAGTACTGCGCCCTCTGTAGATGTATAAGAAAAATCCTTTAAAAGTACTGCGCCCTCTGTAGATGTATAAGGAAAATCCTTTAAAAGTACTGCGCCCTCTGTAGATGTATAAGGAAAATCCTTTAAAAGTACTGCGCCCTCTGTAGATGTATAAGGAAAGTCCTTTAAAAGTACTGCGCCCTCTGTAGATGTATAAGGAAAATCCTTTAAAAGTACTGCGCCCTCTGTAGATGTATAAGGAAAATCCTTTAAAAGTACTGCGCCCTCTGTAGATGTATAAGGAAAGTCCTTTAAAAGTACTGCGCCCTCTGTAGATGTATAAGGAAAGTCCTTTAAAAGTACTGCGCCCTCTGTAGATGTATAAGGAAAATCCTTTAAAAGTACTGCGCCCTCCGTAGATGTATAAGGAAAGTCCTTTAAAAGTACTGCGCCCTCTGTAGATGTATAAGGAAAATCCTTTAAAAGTACTGTGCCCTCTGTAGATGTATAAGGAAAATCCTTTAAAAGTACTGCGCCCTCTGTAAATGTATAAGGAAAGTCCTTTAAAAGTACTGCGCCCTCTGTAGATGTATAAGGAAAGTCCTTTAAAAGTACTGCGCCCTCTGTAGATGTATAAGGAAAATCCTTTAAAAGTACTGCGCCCTCTGTAGATGTATAAGGAAAGTCCTTTAAAAGTACTGCGCCCTCTGTAGATGTATAAGGAAAGTCCTTTAAAAGTACTGCGCCCTCTGTAGATGTATAAGGAAAATCCTTTAAAAGTACTGCGCCCTCTGTAGATGTATAAGGAAAGTCCTTTAAAAGTACTGCGCCCTCTGTAGATGTATAAGGAAAGTCCTTTAAAAGTACTGCGCCCTCTGTAGATGTATAAGGAAAGTCCTTTAAAAGTACTGCGCCCTCTGTAGATGTATAAGGAAAGTCCTTTAAAAGTACTGCGCCCTCTGTAGATGTATAAGGAAAATCCTTTAAAAGTACTGCGCCCTCTGTAGATGTATAAGGAAAGTCCTTTAAAAGTACTGCGCCCTCTGTAGATGTATAAGGAAAATCCTTTAAAAGTACTGCGCCCTCTGTAGATGTATAAGGAAAGTCCTTTAAAAGTACTGCGCCCTCTGTAGATGTATAAGGAAAATCCTTTAAAAGTACTGCGCCCTCTGTAGATCTATAAGGGAAGTCCTTTAAAAGTACTGCGCCCTCTGTAGATGTATAAGGAAAATCCTTTAAAAGTACTGCGCCCTCTGTAGATGTATAAGGAAAATCCTTTAAAAGTACTGCGCCCTCTGTAGATGTATAATGGGGCAGCAACGTAAAGCAATTCAATAACCAGTAAACACCGGTTCTGCACGGAATCCAACTAGCAAGGTACCTAGACGGACACGAACGGTAACTCAGAACGGACCCAACAATCGGTTACTCAGAACGGTCCTAACAACGGTAAGATATGCTCACACCCACACAGCACGAGAAGCAACACGATTCCCGACCAAGTCAATCATTGCTCTCCCAACGTCTGTCAATCACCCGCTTTTATGGCCGTTGCAGGCCGGCTAAATTTGCATATTGCAAGAATTCATGTGACTTTGCGAGATATCATCCTTTACAAAAGACGGCAGCCGCCATCTTGATCTTTCTTTCTCTATTTTCGGTCGGCGACGCCGAGCCGGCCCCGAGGTAAGTCTTTCCTTTTCGTCCGTCTCTCTTACGCACCCACACAACACACAAACACGTGGGCGCTTGTCTCCTGGATGCACATTACAGAAGATCGAATAATGCAGCGCATGTTATTAAAAGACCGTTTTAAGTCTCGCAGAGAAATTAAAAGGGTTATGAATAGTACCTCACGTGTTAATGTGTACAGACAGGCTGTTTCTAGACGACTTCAAGAAATAGGGATGTTTAATCGAACCCCAGAGAAGAAACCACTTGTTAGTTCGAAGAATAAGAAGAAATTAGAGTTTGCAAACGGGTACGTAATTTGGACATATAAGTATGTTTCAGTGATGAAGGCAAGTTTAATTACAAGTCATATTAAATACCTTCTTTCTATTTATTTAATACATTAATTTGCTTCCCCACGAGAGCAAATTAGGCACAAGGCCGTTTTTAATGTGCAGGGCTACATGGCGTTGCTCGGGACCGTATAAACAATGAAAAAACAAAAGCAGATATTGAACATATGTTGTATTCTTAGGGGAGAGGAATCTTTCATCTCAATGTATTATTTGTTTTATCTACCCTAGGACTGGTATTGTTCATGTTTTATCCCTAGCATAGGTAATTTACAGCATGTATATGAAATTGTTTTACCTTAGGGAGAAGAGAACAGGTAATATACAACATAATGTGTCTATATTACATCCCTGGCAACGCCTAGAAACCAGCTAGAACATGTATTTCAGTCAATCTTTATTACATCCTGGGCTATGCCGGGAAACCAGCTAAACTCTATTTAGTGACTTGACCACCAAAATACCTCCCTAAGTGTGTCCTTTCTTTTGAACTTATTAGATATAGGTATCTAGAAATGTGTGTGAAATTTTGTTGAATGCATTGTTCACTATGATTTTCTTATTGTTCTACACAATATCAACTGTAGCGAAATAAAACAGTAAACTTAGTGTAGTGTTAGAATAAAGAGCAAAGGAAAAAATTAGAATCATATTCTGTAATTGCAAATCTAAATTTGCTAGCGTGTACCAGTATTTGCCAGGTTGTGGAAATTTGGAATTTATAACATATGTAGTGGCCTTTTCCTAGATACCTATTGCTAAAAATTATACTTTCATTTTGTTAGAAAAATCTCTCTTCGGATGCCCAGCATCATCCAAACTAAAAACGGGTTTGTATTACTGTACACATAGATTCGCAAAAGTTGTCAAAAAACAAATATAGAACAAATAAATGTTATCAAAGGCAAGATAAGTTACTTTTCTACCTAACTGGATACATTTTTTGTGTTTTTATTCAATGTAACATGTTTATTCAGCTCGAAAAACATGCAGTGTTTACCGATGTATTGGAAAATTCAAAATGGCAGCCGACTCTCTCTCGGAGAGGGTACGTTTGGGAAAAGGTATTATAAATAATAAACTAGACAAAATACTATTAAAAAAACATCGAATATATGTCAACTTATGTCACGGTAACATATATTGAGCGAATTTCTAACAGTATTTTGTCTAGTTTATTATTTATAATACCTTTTCCCAAACGTACCCTCTCCGAGAGAGAGTCGGCTGCCATTTTGAATTTTCCAATACATCGGTAAACACTGCATGTTTTTCGAGCTGAATAAACATGTTAAATTGAATAAAAACACGAAAAATATATCCAGTTTGGCAGAAAAGTAACTTATCTTGCCTTTGATAACATTTATTTGTTCTATATTTGTTTTTTGACAACTTTTTCGAATCTATGTGTACAGTAATACAAACCCTTAAAAACAAATATTTTTATAATTGTTTCAGTACATTGCTACACAATGTGAAATTTGTTAACGCTTGTAAAAAAAAAAAAAAAAATCATGAATGTGCTTATATTCCAAAAAAGAAAATATCAGTGCACAGTATTGAAAGTGTTTGAGATTCAAAAGTCTGTAACATTTAATGTGGGGTAAAAACCAGCTCCCCTAAAAGTAGGCAAAAACGGGGAACTCTGGTTACCAAAAATAATAATTGTCCCACTATAGATGGCTTTTCCCTCCATTGACTGGTACAAATTATCTTAAGTGCAGCATCTGCAGAACAGATACTACACTTTGATCCCAGCCCAAAGGCCAATGGGATTTATTTGCTTCCCCACTGAGCAAATTAGGTACAAAGCCGTTTTTTAATGTGGAGAGAGAGGGAGAGGGGAGGGAAAGGGGGGACCAGCTCCCGAGAGGTGGGAAATGGGAGCTGGATAGAAACTGTTGGTATGAAGGGTTGCCCCTACATTGACCAAGGTCAGATATGTGGGGTTACCCCCACATATGGTCTTTGCTAGTCATAGCTTGCAGCATGAAACCTTTCAGAACTCTACAAAACTCCTTCGCCAATTTTGGGTCTAAACACTTGAAATTTTAGATATGAGTTTCTTGGACATGGATCTAACCTAATAACGTAATTTGAGCCCAAAACAATAAATGTTAAGGGGTCATAATAGAGGTCAAAGTTTAAAAATCTGATCGCTTCGCTCTCTACCAAATTACTCAGACAATTCTGCTCTAAACATTTGAAATTTTACATAAAGGGTATTCAGAGATAGGGTAAGCTTTTTAATCTGTTTGGGTCGAAAATTTGAGTTACCAATATATAAAGGTATGTATGTATGTATGTATGTATGTATATCTGCCTAAAACTTTCAACAAAGGCGACAGATATTTACAAGATCAGTATCTTGTCCTAGTGACATATGGCCGAGTGGTCCTAGACGTTGTATCAAAGTTTACAGTTACCCAAAGGTGCTGAGTTCAATCCTGAACGAAGGCAGTGAAAAAGTAACATTGAAAAACAGAGAATCAGCAACTATGTCCCAAAGCCTAGCTGGAGTCCGAACACGGTACCCCCGTAATAATGATAAAGGGTTGGGTTCGAGACTCCTAACAAACGGTTCCCCAGTTCGATACAAAACACCTGACGAAGGCCGGAGGGCAAAACGGCCGAAACGTTGTGACAATAACAACCAAGATGAGGAAGTCAGTCCGACAATCTCAATCAATGAAAACACCTCATCTCAAAAATACAGACAATTACTACCGTCTGTAAAATTTCAAATAAATCAGTCTAGTCGTTTAGGAATCCGCAGGGAATGGATTTGACCATACAAAAACACACGCGCACATACACAGCCACGCAAACACACACAATGCCTTTTTATGTTTAACTATTAGGGCTACCCGGCGTTGCTCGGGATTGTATAAACGATGAAAAAATTGAAGTTGATTTTGAACTGGGACCTCCTTCACTCGCTCCAATGCACTAAGTAACCGTCTGTCTTGTAACGTAACCTGTTTAGCGTCTGAACAGCCTAAGCTCCTAACAAACCGTTCACCTGACGAAGGCCGGAGGGCAAAAACGGCCGAAACGTTGTGACAAAAACAACCAAGATGAGGAAGTCAGTCCGACAATCTCAATCAATGAAAACAACTCATCTCAAAAATACAGACAATTAAGATCGGTATCGTTTTGAAGTACGACCTTTCAGACAACAAATATCGAAACATTGGCTAAAAACATTAATATATTCTCCTTCAACTGGGCACATTTCTACAGGTGGGGGTCGTTTTTCTTCGCCGATATTTTCAAATATCATCCTCTCTTTTAGATTGTCTAGTTTTAATCTAAACCTACGTCACTTCCGGTTTGATGGTGTTCGTTACAGCAAAGACATCAGGGTTTTTTTCCCCGTCCTTTTCCTCCTTTGCGCTACGGGTTCGGGCCTGTCTTCCTACTATCATTTTTTTTTTATTTTGCTCAGAATACACCTCCAAACACCCGGGCAACGCCGGGCACCCATGCTAGTATATATGATGAAAATAAAAAAAAAACCTGTTTAATAAATGTTAAAATATTTCCGTGGGATATCTCTGATACAATACGACTCTGTTTATCTCTATATAAATAAAATGAACTCATTTTTTCCCGTCGGATTTTGACCTTAATAGGATTAAAAATCAAGATATTTCATGCAAATATAATATGCACAAACGGCAGAACAATATCTGAGGTGTGTTATAGGCTTATTATTTCTCAAATTCCTCGATAATCTTAGATTTCTATACTTTTTCTGCTGAAAAGTCACGGCCAAAATCGGTTAAGATCAATGGAAGTGGTAAAATATTTTCTCTCTAATAAATTCCTCCTCCCCCTGCCACCACTTAACTCCGTTTGGGGATCGTTCACAAGGAACAGTTGAGAAGAGAACACCGGTTTGGCTTTGTAGTTCTTTCATGCGAAGTTATTTAAAATCACTAAACTAAGCTGCAGTGCTCTGTGGTGTAGTGGTTAGCGTGCTGGACAATTCTCATTATATTTTCACGTTCGCGCCGACCTACCGTAGTCGTTTTTTTTTTCCTAAACAACTGGAATGGACTTTTCTTGGTGGCCGAACTGTTAACGTTGCAGATGTTTTTTTTTTCACACTTTATTTTCCTACTTTTACTCATGACTCCGGGTTTGATCCTTCCTACTTACCTACCATAACATTTTTTTAAACTCCCCCCCCCCGTCCCGGAAACAAACACTCGGGCAACGCCGGGTACCCCCGCTAGTAGAGAAATAAAAAGGAACAAGCCGTATTAGGTGTTCATCAACGTTTCGTCTTTATTTCGGGACTTCCTCTGGATGAAGGAGATTAAGAAACAAAAAACACCAGTATAAAATATTTGAAAATGTTTCACGTGCAAAGTATGACGCTGTTCTATTTCACCCCCCCCCCAACCCGGAAAAAGACGTATTTTCTAATTTGCGTTGGTAGAAGCAAACGTAAATTAGAAAAAAGCTCAGTGAACATAAAAGAGATATAAAAAATAGCATTTTCTTTTTTTTTTTAATTACATTTTCACCCCAAACAAGGCGCATTGCCACTTTGGTGTAAGGGGCTACTATCAGGGGCAGCAACTACTGGGGCACTATGTTGGGATTTGGGCAGCAAGATCTCGGTTCACGTTGCACTTGAACTTCTGCATGTCAGTACAGTTGGGGAAGCAGGGACCTGGAATGGAATTCCAGAGACTAGCGGTTCTGGAGAAGAAACTACTGGAGTAGAAAGATCTTTTACATCTAGGGATCTCTACTGTGTGGGGGTGGGATTTAGCTGCCTGTCGGGTTTGTCGAGGGTGTCTACGTCGTGTGGGCACAAGTGTCTGTAGTTCTTCAGAGCATTCACCATTAAAATACTTGTAGAACAGGCAGAGGGATGCAACGTTTCGTCGATGGGACAGAGGCTGAAGCTTAGATGCCAGTTCAGGGCCTATCAGATTGGCGACTTTTTTTTTAACCATGTCTAGGAGCGAGAGACCAGTAGCAGATGCCCCGGCTCAAATGTGACAACAATACTCCATACATGGGCGAATGGTGGCCTTATAGAGGTACAGGATACTTTCAGGTGTTAGCAGTTTTCTAGCAAGGTAGATAGAGCCTACCTTTTTCGCAGCAGCCCTGGCAATGTTTTCAATTCTCTAAGTGCATTATTCTCTCATTCATTGCAGCATAATCACACCTTTGACTTTAAACAAGCAAAAGTAGTTAAATTTATTTCAAATAAACCGCGCCGAAGACTTCTTGAATCTGCGCTTATCGCAAATTCAATCACAATTAAACAACGTGCAGGTTTCTATAACATAGCGCCATTAATAAGCAAACTTTTAGTAAAAGAACATAATTTAACTGTAGACACAGGTTAACATTCTCACACCATTCAAACACCCCCTGCAATAATTAATACATACAAGCTTAATCAATAAATTACATAACAAAAAAAAAAGAACACTTATTTCATTTCTGTTTCAAACCTATATCTGAATTTCAACAGATATATTTCTTTCCAGTAAGAATATTAACTGTGTTCATATTTTTAAAATTATATTAACGACTATATGACGTCACTAAGATTTCCCTCTCTTTAACAGCGCCAGCCGCCCTCCTTTTTTGAATTTCCGTTTTTCTGAGATCGAACAGCGTCACATTTTACACGTGAAACATTTTCAAATATTTTGTACTGGTGTTTTTGTTTCTTAATTCCATTCATCCAGAGGAAGTCTCGAAATAAAGACGAAACGTTGATGAAGACATAATACGGTGTGTTCCTTTTTATCTCTCTCTCTCTCTCTCTCTCTCTCTCTCTCTATATATATATATATATATATATATATATATATATATATATATATATATATATATATATATATATATATATATAAAGCTGAACGTGTGTGTGTGTCTGGTCACGAATAGGCTCCTATATGGTTGACTATTTAAAATAAAAACTAATTACATATAATGATAGAAGATGCATCGAGACACAGGAATGGGTATGTTTGATCCTGCAGAACGGTGGTTCATTAAAATTGTGGGGTCTGCGTTCGCGCCTGGTCCACAAAGTATTGAAATAAAAAATTAAAAAATTAAAAAAAAAAAACGTTTACAAGTGTTTTTGATATAGATGTACATAAGAATACTTTGATAAGTATGTTTTAACTTAAATAGCGATGGTATAATAAAATTGAGGGGTCTGCGTTCGCGCCTGGCCTCCATAGAATGGAAATAGGCACAAACTTTAATAAAGACTTTTCATATCTATCTGCGTAAGTATACTTTGATAATTATGTTTCAGTTTGAAATAATACGGTATAATAAAATTATGGGGTGTTCGTTCGCGCCTGACCTCCATAGAATGGAAATATGTCACAAAGTTTAACAAGGTCTTTTAATATAGATCCACAGAATATTGTGATAAGTGTTTCAGTATGAACAGGTATGGTATAATAAATTATGGGGTTTATCTATTTTATTTTTACTTTCATCATATTTTGGTTTGGTTTTGATACCCCTAAATTCGAAGCTATCTGTTTACAACCCTTCCTTTTTATAACTTATCATACTTTCATAAATCTGAGTCCACTTTCTGTAGGCTGTTTTTGAACCCAGTCAACGACAGGTACTTTTGCTAGTATATATATATATATGTGTGTGTGTGTGTGTGTGTGTGTGTGTGTGTGTTTACGGTATCGTATATTGATGTTGTTTTTGCACACGTGTTTGCGTTTAATCACCGTGTCTTTTTTAGCTTTTAACGTCGGGAAATGTTTTTCAAGCATTTAATGTTGAACTAATCCTGGAACTAACCCAACTAAAATCGGATATGTCAGCTATACAAGGATTTCATATATATGTATGTATGTATGTATGTATGTATGTATGTATCCATCTTTCTTTCTTTCTCTCTGTCTCTATCTATCTTTTTTTTTTTACATAGGCATCACCACATTATCAAGGCCCAGAGGCCACTCAAGAATAAGGGTTAAAGAGTGTACAGTAGAAATTGGACAATATAATAATCATTAGTAATGAAAATTTGGTAAATTTAATAACTTATATGGAACGGCTCATCAAGAACTTATTTACTTTAGACTTGAACACAACCATATTGTAGTCAGCCGGAAAGCAGGAAAACGGAAGACAATTCCACAGGCGTGCAGTTCTAAGAAAGAAGCTTTGTTCATGGAATCTACGATTAGGTTTAGGCACAGATAAAGAGTGGGGGGAATTATTGATAGTGTTTACAGCTAGACGAGTGTTTCTTGTGAAAGTTTGGCGAGGGGGGACCATAGATTGAAGCTCAGTCGAACACTTTCCATGAAAATAACGATACACCAGAGACAAACTCGCAACATCTGTTCTGTGAGATAGAGGTTGCAAGGAGGAGAAAAGGACATCTCCTACGAGGCTACGAAGTCTATTTTGAACTCTATCAAGGCAGGACAAGTCCTTTCTAGCAGCTCCTGCCCAGATGTGGCAACAGTATTCCATCCTTGGACGTAGCTGGCTCTTATATAGATAGAGAATAGCATCAGCAGTGAGATATTTACCGGATCGATAGAAAGATCCCACCATTTTTCCAGCAGCCTTGGCAACAGATTTGATGTACGTCATCTATGTATCTATCTGACTGTCTGTCTGTTTGTCTGTCTTTCTGTTATCTCTCTCTCTCTCTCTCTCTCTCTGAATCATTTTACTCAATATTAAAATAGATTTAAGATATCTATACTTAATATTAGTCTTAAGAAGACTAAGGTCATGTTCACAAATCCACCCGGTAGTTTGTATGTGGAACCAAATATTTCTGTCAACAACCAGAGACTTGCCGTGGTTGACACATTTGTGTATTTGGGTAGTACTCTCGCCAGAGATGGAACCCTGGATGCTGAGGTCAACTATAGGATACAGCGTGCCACTAAGGCTTTTGGTGGCTTAGAGAAGCGAGTATGGTCTGACAGGGGTATAACTATTCATACAAAGATCGGTGTCTATAAATCTTGTATTTTACCATCCCTGCTTTACGCTTCTGAGGCCTGGACAACTTATGGTAGACACATAAAAGTCATGGAGAGAGTGCACCAGAAATTCTTGAGACACATTCTGGGCATCAGGTGGAGCACTTTTATATCGGACGTGGATGTTCTCATGCGGGCTGATTTACCTTGTATCGAGAAGTTGATTATACGCAACAAGATGAGGTGGGCTGGACATCTGACAAGGATGGACGACGTTAGATTGCCAAAGCGCCTGTTCTATGGTGAAATTACACAAGAAAAGCGTCCACAACATAAACCGACGAAACGCTTTAAGGATAACATCAAAGATAATCTTAAAGCTCTTGGTATTGACGTGTTCAGTTGGGAAAGTGCTTCCAATGATCGTAAAAAGTGGCGCTCCTTAGTCTATCATGGCTGTGATAGTTTTGAGAAGAAAAAATATGAGCATGCAAAAATGAAGCGTAATATCCGGAGGAAAAATCTGTCAGATATATCAGGTCTGTCAGAGGACTTCATGCAGAACCACACCTGTGATTTATGTTTATTTTTTTTTTTTTTATTCAATTTTCACCCCAAGCAAGGCACTTTGAAGCAGGGTGCTACTATCAGGGACTTAATTAGAGGGGTCATTACGAAGGGAGATGAGTAGAAAGATGTTTGTTAACATTACACTTGAACTTCTGCATATCATTGCAGTTGGGAAAGCAGAATCCCGGAAGGGAGTTCCAAAGACCCGCAATTCTGGGGAAGAAACTATTGGAGTAAAAGGCTTTCTTGCACCTAAGGATCTCTACTGTAAAGGGATGAGACTTAGTAGCTTGTCGGGTTTGTCGGGGGTAGTTACGTCGGGGAGGTACAAGTGTTTGCAGTTCGTCAGAGCATTCACCATTAAAGTATTTGTAGAACAGGCAGAGAGATGCAACATCTCGTCGATGGGACAGAGGTTGAAGCCTAGATGACAGTTCAGGACCTATCAGGTTGGCGACTCTTTTTTTTTTAACCTTTGTAGAACAGGTAGAAGGATGCAACATCTCGTCGATGGGACAGAGGCTGAAGCCTAGATGACAGTTCAGGGCCTATCAGGTTGGCGACTCTCTTTTGAACCCTGTCCAGGAGCGAGAGACAAGCAGCAGATGCACCAGCCCAGATGTGACAACAGTACTCCATACATGGGCGAATGGTTGCCTTATAGAGGTATAGGATACTGTCAGTTATGTGGTAAAATGACTTTCTCTGGAGCTGGCCTGGCTAGCCACAAGCGTTCACATGGAGATCAATCTTTCTTTGATGGGAAAAACTTTGCAGGACACAGATGTTCTGTTTGGTCTGTAAATCGAGTGGAGGCCTAAAGCGTCACATGAGCGTCCACAGCAGAGCAGCACCAGTTGGCATCCCTCAATCTCAGTTTAAGTGTGACCTTTGCAACAGATTGTATAAAAGCAGGGCTGGTCTGAAGAGCCACCTTCGTTCGCACAGAAAATAGGAACCGATGCATTCTTGATCACATCTCCACATGTATATATGTGTGTGTGTGTGTGTATAGGTGTATATATGTGTACATAATTATAAAATATATATATATATATATATATATATATATATATATATATATATATATATATTCAAAATTGCCCTGTATTTAAGAATTCAGGTGATAAGTCATCTCCCTCTCAGTACAGACCAATGTCTCCTGCATGTTATGAGTAAGTTGCTAGAAACCATATTAAATAGAGAAATAGTCAACCACCTCAGCAGGAATAACCTTCTTAGTGACACACAATATGGTTTCCGTTCTGCAAGATCTACCGCAGATGTGCTGATGGTTATATCCCACAGGATTAGTGCATCTCTTGACAAAGGCTTCCTTTCTAGGGCAATTGTTCTTGACATATCAAAGGCCTTTGACAAGGTATGGCATAACGGTCTACTTCACAAGATTTTCAGCTACGGTATAACTGGAAATGTTTTCTCAATCATTAAATAATTTCTCTCCGATAGGCTCATAAGAGTAGTGGTAGATGGACAAAAATCGGAGGCCTGCAATATAAATGCTGGAGTCCCTCAGGGGTCAATCCTAGGCCCAACTCTCTTCCTGATCTACATCAATGACTTCCCTAAACACATAGTTAAATCATTCGTTGACACCTATGCTGATGACACGACCATCTACGGCAACACATCAAAGGCTGTAAATGACAAAGTTCTCTCTGATTCTCTCCCCTCTGATCTTGAGCGCGTGGTTCAGTGGGGGAAGATGTGGCTGGTTACCTTTAATGCATCTAAAACCAAACTCCTATCCTTACATCATCAACGCTCTGATCCCCATCTGGCATCAATTGAAATGGATGGCTCTCGTTTAGGAAAAGCCCCATGTTTTGACAAGCTTCTGGGTTTGACCTTTACTCCTGATCTGAAATGGAACACGTACATTAAGTCTGTTGCCAAGGTCGCTGGAAAGATGGTGGGATCCTTCTACCACTCAAGAAAATATCTCACTACTGATGCAATTCTCTAACTATATAAAAGCCAAGTACGTCCAAGGATGGAATACTGTTGCCATATCAGGGCAGGAGCTGCTAGAAATAGCCTATCCTGCCTTGACAGAGTACAAAATAGACTTTGTGGCTTAGTGGGAGATACCCCTTTCTCTACCCTGCAACCTCTCTCCCACAGAAGAGACGTTGCGAGCCTATCCTTGTTTTATCGTTATTTCCGTGGCAGGTGCTCCTCTGAACTCCAATCTTTCACGAAAAACACCTGTCTAGCTGAATCCACTGTGAAAAATTTCCCCCACTCTATATCTGTGCCTAAATCAAAACGTGGATTCCATGAACAAAGCTTCTTTCTTAGAACTGCACGCCTGTGGAACTCTGTTCCGTCTGCCTGCTTCCCTCCGGACTACAACTTGGATGTCTTCAAGTCCAACGTTAACAAATTCCTAATGAACCGCCCCCTTAAGTAAACACTTCATGAAATCTCCACACTAACGTAATGTACTTGCAATAACCCTTATCTCTGAGTGGCTACCGGGCCTTGATAAGTGGTGATCACTGTGTAAAAAAAAAATGTATATATGTATACGTATATATGTATGTGTATATGTATATGTGTATGTGTATGTATATATGTATGTATGTATATATATACTATAAACAAAACCTTCCAAAGGGCGAATGAAGCCTTTTTCGGGGTCAACGGCCAACTAGCAGCGTGTGTGTCTGTGTATGTGTGTGTTGGGGGTGGAGAGGACTCCTGTAAGCCGTGGTGAAGGCAACCCCTCTTGGAGAAGCAAATCTCTGATTTAAAAAAAAAAAACATAAAGCGGGAGACCAGTACCCGCATTAAGCTGGTCTGCAGTTTAACTTGTTGCTGGCGATCTTGCTCTTGCTTGTTGCTGGATCTCAACATTTTGAACCGAGAGAGAGACTTAGCTGTCGTTCAAAGCTAAGACTCTGTAACACCATCTGTGTATAGATACTCCATCAGGCATTTGTCTGTAAAAACAGTCCTGTGGCGATGGAAAAGTTGTGACGCATAGAGGCTTGAAATGCTGGAAGCATGTAATAATTGATCTCAATGACCGTCTTCAGTGTCATGCCTGCGTGAGCGTGTGAATTCACCAGTAGGACTAAAAAAAAAGTCAATTTTGGGCTCATGGATTTTAAGTGTCTGAGGGAGTGGAACTCGTTTGACAAGACGTTGCAATCATCATCATATACATATATGTATGTATATATATATATGCATGTACATATATATAGGTATGTATATATATATATATATATATATATATATAGGTATGTATATATGTATATATATGTATGTATATATATTTGTATGTATGTATATATATATATGTATGTATATATATTTGTGTGTGTATATGTGTATTGGGGTGGAGAGGGCTCCCGTAAGCCGTGGTGAAGGCAACCATTCTAGGAGAAGCAAATCTCTGATTTAAAAAACCATAAAGCGGGAGACCAGTACCCGCATTAAGCTGGTCTGCAGTTTAATTTGTTGCTGGCTATCTTGCTCTTGCTTGTTGCTGGATCTCAACATTTTGAACCGAGAGAGAGACTTAGCTGTCGTACAAAGCTAAGACTCTGTAACATCATCTTTGTATAGATACTCCCTCAGACATTTGGGCTCATGGATTTTAAATATCTGAGGGAGTTGCACTTGTCTGACAAGACGTTGCAATCATCATCATCATCATATATATATATATGTGTGTGTGTGTGTGTGTGTGTGTGTGTGTGTGTATGTATGATGAGAAATATGGAGATAGTATTCTGACAAAATAGGGAAATAAAAAGGAACACACCGTATTATGTGTTCATCAACGTTTCGTCTTTATTTCGAGATTTTTATTCATCCAGAGGAAGTCTCGAAATAAAGACGGAACGTTGATGAACACATAATACGGTTTGTTCCTTTTTATTTCTCTATATGTATGTAGATGTATATATAGATATATATATGTATATATATGTATATATATATATATGTAGATATATATATATATAGATATATATCTACATATATATATGTAGATATATATATGTATATATATAGATATATATATATGTAGATATATATCTACATATATATATGTAGATATATATATGTATATATATATATAGATATATATATATATATGTATATATATAGATATATATATATGTAGATATATATATATGTAGATATATATATATATATATATATGTAGATATATATATAGATATATATATATGTATATATATATAGATATATATATATGTAGATATATATATATATGTAGATATATATATATATATGTAGATATATATATATGTAGATATATATATATATATGTAGATATATATATTTAGATATATATATATGTAGATATATATATATATATGTAGATATATATATATATGTAGATATATATATATGTAGATATATATATATGTAGATATATATATATGTAGATATATATATATGTAGATATATATATATATATATATATATATATGTAGATATATATATATATGTAGATATATATATATGTAGATATATATATATATATGTAGATATATATATGTAGATATATATATATATATATGTAGATATATATATATATGTAGATATATATATATATGTAGATACATATATATATATATGTAGATACATATATATATGTAGATATATATATATGTAGATATATATATATATATATGTAGATACATATATATATGTAGATATATATATACATGTAGATATATATATATACATGTAGATATATATACATATATATATGTATATACACATGTATATATATATGTATATACACATGTATATATATGTAGATATATATATCCATATATATGTATGCATATATATTTATTAATATATATGTATGTATAATATATATATATATATATATCTATATATATATTATACATTTAACAGCATGCCAAAGAATAGATAGACTGAAATAATGACAAGCTTTTAAAGCGAACGGAAAAGAAAGAAATATCTAAAAAAAAAAAGTCTCTTTAACCCCCCCCCCTCTCATCTTTTTTCTGATGAGGAGACTTTGTTTTAAAAAAAATCTTCTGATAAAATTATTTTTTAAGACATATTGTCTATTTCAATTAAAACATCCTCTCCGAAACGATCGTACAATCTATTGATTTTGCTTGTTTTCGTTTTGATACTGGTTTTAAATTCAAAATTATGAATCGTTTTACTCATATATATATATATATATATATAGCAAACATCTAAATGACTACTTTAAATACAGTTCCTGATTTCAAAAAAAGAAAAACCAAAAGGTAATTATATATCTATATATTTTTAAATCAAATTTATTATGTAAATTCAAAAATATATATATTTTTTCTACTCATTTCTATCTCTAACCTATACCAATTTTCTTATTAATTTTCTTATAAATTTTATATCCAAACCTTTTACTTCAATTTGTCAGATTCATCTGCCTTACTTTTAATGCTAGGTTTATTTTTGGTGTCTTTTCAATTCAATAGAAATCCTCCTAAATTTGCTGATGAGGAGACCGTGCTTACCAAAAAAACTATGTATAATTATTCTACGTGACTTCATGTATACCACAAATAAAAAGCACGGATTTCCGAAACGATCGTACAGATAATTGACTTTGTTGTTGTTCCTTCTTATGAAACTGATTTTTAATTTAATTAAATTTTGATTTTTAAATTTTAAAAATTTTAAAACTTTTAAATGATAAATCACATTACTTAATATTGAATTAGCTCTAGGACATTTAACTATCGAGCTTATTATATATCTAAATTACAACGAGCATTTCCTGTATTTTAATTAAACTAGTAATTTCACTATTACATTAAAATACACTTAGCTCTTTAGACTATTATTCTAATCTCCTTTAAATTATATATATATATATATATATATATGTGGATTTTTTTAACAATCAATTTTAATACCTTTTAAATGGTATTATATTGATTATTGTACCAATATTAACCTCGGTTTAGCTCGATGAGAATTCAGAGCAATATAATTTATACAATCAGAAAAAACAACACCTTTTTTTTTAGTGGTACACAATTTTTGTTTTTATTATTTTTTTATGACATGTTATTATATATTTTTTCTTAGTCTGACAGCTGTTTCGAAGGGTAAAAGGACAAACGGTTGTTTTAATTATAACATACCGAATTTTCATTATTTACCGTTCTCTTCGGAGACAATTAAAATCAATTAATTACAGTCAAAAAATTGTTTTTAAAACTCACATGGGGATGGAACAGCTGTCAGACTAAGAAAAAATATATAATAACATGTCATAAAAAAATATATAATAACATGTCATAAAAATATATAACATGTCATAAAAAATATATATAATAACATGTCATAAAAATATATAACATGGGATAAAAAAATATATAATAACATGTCATAAAAATATATAACATGTCATAAAAAAATATATAATAACATGTCATAAACATATATAACATGTCATAAAAAAATATATAATAACATGTCATAAAAAAATATATAATAACATGTCATAAAAATATATAACATGTCATAAAAAAATATATAATAACATGTCATACACATATATAACATGTCATAAAAAAATATATAACATGTCATAAAAAAATATATAATAACATGTCATAAAAATATATAACATGTCATAAAAAATATATAATAACATGTCATAAAAATATATAACATGTCATAAAAAATATATAATAACATGTCATAAAATATATAACATGTCATAAAAAAATATAAAATAACATGTCATAAAAATATATAACATGTCATAAAAAATATATAATAACATGTCATAAAAATATATAACATGTCATAAAAAAATATATAATAACATGTCAAAAAAATATATAATAACATGTCATAAAAATATATAACATGTCATAAAAAATATATAATAACATGTCATAAAAATATATAACATGTCATAAAACATATATAATAACATGTCATAAAAAATATATAATAACATGTCATAAAAATATATAACATATCATAAAAAATATATAATAACATGTCATAAAAATATATAACATGTCATAAAAAAATATATAATAACATGTCATAAAAAATATATAATAACATGTCATAAAAATATATAACATGTCATAAAAAAATATATAATAACATGTCATAAAAAAATATATAATAACATGTCATAAAAATATATAACATGTCATAAAAAAATATATAATAACATGTCATAAAAAAATATATAATAACATGTCATAAAAAAATATATAATAACATGTCATAAAAAAATATATAATAACATGTCATAAAAATATATAACATGTCATAAAAATATATATAATAACATGTCATAAAAAATATATAATAACATGTCATAAAAAATATATAATAACATGTCATAAAAAATATATAATAACATGTCATAAAAATATATAACATGTCATAAAAAAATATATAATAACATGTCATAAAAAATATATAATAACATGTCATAAAAATATATAACATGTCATAAAAAAATATATAATAACATGTCATAAAAATATATAATAACATGTAATAAAAATATATAACATGTCATAAAAAAATATATAATAACATGTCATAAAAAATATATAATAACATGTCATAAAAATATATAACATGTCATAAAAAATATATAATAACATGTCATAAAAATATATAACATGTCATAAAAAATATATAATAACATGTCATAAAAAAATATATAATAACATGTCATAAAAATATATAACATGTCATAAAAAAATATATAATAACATGTCATAAAAAAATATATAATAACATGTCATAAAAATATATAACATGTCATAAAAAAATATATAATAACATGTCATAAAAAAATATATAATAACATGTCATAAAAATATATAACATGTCATAAAAATATATAATAACATGTCATAAAAAAATATATAATAACATGTCATAAAAAAATATATAATAACATGTCATAAAAATATATAACATGTCATAAAAAAATATATAATAACATGTCATAAAAAATATATAATAACATGTCATAAAAATATATAACATGTCATAAAAAAATATATAATAACATGTCATAAAAATATATAACATGTCATAAAAAATATATAATAACATGTCATAAAAAATATATAATAACATGTCATAAAAATATATAACATGTCATAAAAAAATATATAATAACATGTCATAAAAATATATAACATGGGATAAAAAAATATATAATAACATGTCATAAAAATATATAACATGTCATAAAAAAATATATAATAACATGTCATAAAAATATATAACATGTCATAAAAAAATATATAATAACATGTCATAAAAAATATATAATAACATGTCATAAAAATATATAACATGTCATAAAAAATATATAATAACATGTCATAAAAAAATATAACATGTCATAAAAAAATATATAATAACATGTCATAAAAAATATATAATAACATGTCATAAAAAAATATAACATGTCATAAAAAAATATATAATAACATGTCATAAAAATATATAACATGTCATAAAAAAATATATAATAACATGTCATAAAAATATATAATATGTCATAAAAAAATATATAATAACATGTCATACAAAAATATATAATAACATGTCATAAAAATATATAACATGTCATAAAAAAATATATAATAACATGTCATAAAAAATATATAACATGTCATAAAAAAATATATAATAACATGTCATAAAAAAATATATAACATGTCATAAAAAATATATAATAACATGTCATAAAAATATATAACATGTCATAAAAAAATATATAATAACATGTCATAAAAATATATAACATGTCATAAAAAATATATAAAAACATGTCATAAAAAATATATAACATGTCATAAAAAAATATATAATAACATGTCATAAAAAATATATAATAACATGTCATAAAAATATATAACATGTCATAAAAAATATATAATAACATGTCATAAAAAAATATATAATAACATGTCATAAAAATATATAACATGTCATAAAAAAATATATAATAACATGTCATAAAAAAATATATAACATGTCATAAAAAATATATAATAACATGTCATAAAAATATATAACATGTCATAAAAAAATATATAATAACATGTCATAAAAATATATAACATGTCATAAAAAAATATATAATAACATGTCATAAAAAAATATATAACATGTCATAAAAAATATATAATAACATGTCATAAAAATATATAACATGTCATAAAAAAATATATAATAACATGTCATAAAAATATATAACATGTCATAAAAAAATATATAAAAACATGTCATAAAAAAATATATAACATGTCATAAAAAAATATATAATAACATGTCATAAAAAATATATAATAACATGTCATAAAAATATATAACATGTCATAAAAAATATATAATAACATGTCATAAAAAAATATATAATAACATGTCATAAAAATATATAACATGTCATAAAAAATATATAATAACATGTCATAAAAATATATAACATGTCATAAAAAATATATAATAACATGTCATAAAAATATAATAAAACTAATAATAATAAAAACAAGAATTGTGTACTAATAAAAAAAAGGTGTTGTTTTTTCTGATTGTATAAATTATATATATATATATATATATATATATATATATATATATATATATATATAACAGCCTATCCTGCCTTGACAAAGTACAAAATAGACGTCGTGGCTTGGTGGGGGATGCTCTCTTCCCTTCGCTGCAATCTCTCTCCCACAGAAGAGACGTTGCGAGCCTGTCTTTGTTTTATCGTTATTTCCATGGCAAGTGCTCGTCCGAGCTCCAATCTCTGGTCCCCCCCCCCTCGCTAATCCTTCACGATAAACACCAGTCTAGCTAAAACAACTGTCCGTAATTTCCCCCACTCTTTATCTGTGCCTAAATCAAAACATCGATTCCATGAACGCAGCCTTTTTCTGAGAAGTGCACACCTGTAGAATTCTCTTCCGTTTGCCTGTTTCCCCACCTGACTGCAACTTGAACGTCTTCAAGTCCAACATAAACAAATTCCTGATTAATCGCCCCCTTAAGTAAGGCACTTTATCAAATCTCCAATACCAACTATAACTACGATATTATCCCAGTGATTGTTGTACATAAAATAACCCTTATCCCCGAGTGGCTTACGGGCCTTGATAAGCGGCGATGCCTATGTAAAATAATATATATATATATATATATATATCTTTTCGCAGATTAAATTAGATTCGTATATACAAAAATCGTGTTGATAATATGGTTGACATTATTTTCAAAATATGTATACATAATTAGAATTATGGAATTTGCAAATTATTAAATAGAAGACTTCGTTATGAATTATTAAATAAATTTGATAGTACCATAGTTTCTTGTAGCTAAGCTTAAGTTTCGTACATATATATATATATATATATATATATATGTATATTTATAAATATATGTATATGCATATATGTATATATATATATATGCATATATGTATATGTATATATGTATATCATTATATATATATATATATGTATATATGTATAACATATTATATATATGTATATACATATATTTGTAATACGCATATAGATATACATATGCATATACATATATATACATATATATGTATATAGATATACATATGTATATACATATATATACATATATATACATATATATGTATATATATATCTTTATATGCGTATATATATGCATTATATATATACATGCATAAACATATGCGTATATAAATATATAAACATATCAATATATACATATATCCATATATATACATACATATATATATACAGATATATATATACACATATATACATATATATATACACATATATACATATATATACCTATATACAGATATATATATATACATATATACATATATATATATGCATATATCAATATATATACATACATATATACATACATATATATACAGATATATACATATATATACCTATATACAGATATATATATATACATACATATATACATATATACATATATATATAGATACATATATATATACACATATATACATATATATACCTATATACAGATATATACCTATATACAGATATATATATACACATACATATATACATATATATATATATACATATATATATAGATACATATATATACACATATATACATATATATACCTATATACAGATATATATATATATATACATACATATATACATATATATATATACATATATATATAGATACATATATATACACATATATACATATATATACCTATATACAGATATATATATATACACATACATATATACATATATATATACATATATACATATATATATACATACACATACCTATATACATATATATATACATATATACATATATATACATATATACAAATATATATATACATATACAAATATATACATATATATATGCATGTATATACACATATATATACATATATATACATATATATGCATATATATATATATGTATGCATATATATACATATATATGCATATATATACATATATATATGCATATATATACACATATATATATATATATATATATGTACGAAACTATATATATGGTGGGTTATTATTTTGTTGATATTATTATCATAAGTTAACTAAGAAATATTCTCTATACTACCAATCTCTCTCTCTCTCTCTATATATATATATATGTATAATACATACATGTGTTAGATATATATATATTATACATGTATATATATTATACATATATATATATTATACATATATATATATATATTATACATATATATATATATTATACATGTATATATATTATACATATATATATATTATACATGTATATATATGTATAATATATAAATGTATAATATATATATATTATACATATATATATTTTATGCATATATGTATTATACATATATGTATCATACATATATATATGTATATATGAAACATATATATATGTATATATTATACATATATATTAATATATTAAACATATATATATACATATTAAACAAATTTATAAATACATATTAAACATATTTATAAATAGATATTAAACATATTTATAAATATACATATATAAACATATATATATATATATATTAACATATATATATTAACATATATATATATGTATATATATATATTTACATATATATATATACTAACATATATATATTTACATATATATATTAACATACATATTTTAACATATATATATATATTAACATATATATATATATTAACATATATATATATTAACATATTTATATATTAACATATATATATATTAACATATATATATATAAACATATATATATATAAACATATATATATACATTAGCATATATATATATTAACATATATATAGCAAACATATATATATATATATATTAAACATATATATGTATAAATATATATATATTAAACATATATGTATAAATATATATATATATATTAAACATATATATATATAAATACATATATTAAACACATATATATAATATATATATATTAAACATATATATATGAATAAAGCATATATATATGAAATATATATATAAATTCAACATATATATATTAAATATATATATATATAAATTTAACATATATATATATATATTTATTAAACATATATATGTATACATTCAACATATATATATATATTATTAAACCTATATATATATTTATTAAACCTATATATATATAAATATATATATATATTAAATAGATATATATATAAATATATATATGTGAAACATATATATATGTATGTATTAAACATATATATATATATATATGTATATATTAAACATATATATGTATATATTAAATTATATATGTGTGTATATATGAAACATATATGTATATATTAAACATATATATATGTATATATTAAACATATATATATATGTATATAATAAACATATATATATATATGTATATAATAAACATATATATATATTTAATATATATATATATTAAACATATATATATATATATATTAAACATATATATATTAAACATATATATATATATATATATATATATTAAACATATATATATATTAAACATATATATATATATATATTAAACATATATATATATATTAAATATATATATATATTAAAAATGTATATATTAGACATATATTTATGTATATTAAACATATATATATATATACAAACCATTTATACATATATATATGCATATATATATGTATATATATACAAACTATATATATATATGTATATATATATAAAAACTATATATATATATACAAACTATATATATATGCAAACTATATATATATATATAAACAAACTATATATATATATATATATACAAACTATATATATATACAAACTATACATATATATATACAAACTATACATACATATATATATACAAACCATATATATATATACAAACCATATATATATACATATATATATACAAACCATATATATATACATATATATACAAACCATATATATATACATATATATATACAAACCATATATATACATATATATATACAAACCATATATATATACATATATACATACAAACCATATATATATACATATATATATATACACATAAACCACATATATATATATATACAAACTATATATATATATATACACATAAACCACATATATATATATATATATACAAACTATATATATATATATACACATAAACCACATATATATATATATACAAACTATATATATATATATATATATATATATATATATATATATATACAAACCATATATATATATATATATATACACAAACCATATATATGTATATATATATACACACACAAACCATATATATATATATATATATAGATAGATAGATATATACAAACCATGTATATATATATATATATATATATATATATACACACAAACCATATATATATATATATATATATATATATATATATGTTATCAATAATTCCATTGTCCTATAATTATGCTGTTTACAAAAACATGTTTGCGTGAAATCGCCATGACTCGTTACTTGTAACGTCGGATCATGTTGTTTTTCAAGCGTATAATGGCGAAGTGTTCCTGGAACTAATCCAAACGTGATCGGACTTGACAGATTGAAACTCTCTCACACACACACACGCATATATATATATATATATATATATATATATATATATATATATATATATACACATATATTTATATATATATATATACTAGCAAAAGTACCCGTCGTTGACTGGGTTCAAAGACACCCTAAAGAAAATGGACTTTGATTTATGAAAGTATGATAGCTTATGAAAAGGAAGGGTTGTAAAGAGATAGCTTCGAATTCGGGGACATCAAAACCAAAGCAAAATATGATGAAAGTAAAAATAAAATAGATAAACCCAATAATTTATTATACCATACCTGTTCACACTGAAACACTTATCACAATATTATGTGGATCTATATTAAAAGACCTTGTTAAACTTTGTGACATATTTCCATTCTATGGAGGTCAGGCGCAAACGAACACCCCATAATTTTATTATACCATATTTCTTCGACTGAAACATAATTATCAAAGTATACTTACGCAGATAGATATGAAAAGTCTTTATTAAAGTTTGTGCCTATTTCCATTCTATGGAGGCCAGGCGCGGAGGCAGACCCCACAATTTTATAATACCATCCCTATTTAAGCTAAAACATACTTATCAAAGTATTCTCATGTACATCTATATCGAAACCACTTGTAAACGTTTCTTTTTTTTAAATTTTAAATTTTTTATTTCCATACTTTGTGGACCAGGCGCGAACGCGGACTCCACAATTTTATTGAATCATCATTATGCCAGATCAAACATACCCATTCCTGTGTCTCGATACATCTTCTATCATTATATGGGATCAGTTTTCTATAATCGTCAACGATACAGGAGCCTATTCGTGACCAGACACACACACACAGCTTTATATATATATATATTTATATATATATATATATATATATATATATATATATATAAGTGAACGTGTCTGTCTGTCTGTCTGTCTGTCTGTGTACATTTCCCTACGAAATAACTCTGTCAATTTTTACTCTATAGACTCGAAATTTGAAATACCGGGTACTGAGATTTGGGAAAATCGATGTGACGGGTGTCAGCCAGAAATTTTGCTGTTAAGGGGTCAAATATCAACGATTTGACCTTTAAGAACTCTACCCAACTTCTCCAACAATTTTGGGTCTAGACACTTGAAATTTTAGATATAGGTTCCTTGAACCTGGATCTAACTTAATAAAGTGATTTGAGCCCGAAACCTATATGTTAAGGGGTCATAATAGGGGTCAAATTAAAAAAAAAATTACTCTTTTTTTTTGCTCAGCATACACCTCCAAACACCCGGGCAACGCCGGGCTGAAATGCTAGTATATATATATATATATATATATATATATATATATATATATATATATATATATATATATATATATATATATATAACATAAATCTGTATGTGTGTGTCTGGTCACGAATAGGCTCCTATATGGTTGACTTGTTTATATATATATATATATATATATGTGTGTGTGTGTGTGTATATTAGTATATATATATGTGTATGCATATATATATATATATGTGTATGCATATATATATATATATATATATACGTGTGTGTGTGTGTGTGTGTGTGTATGTGACTATTAAACCAAATTTAGATTTATAATTTTACTCTATTTTATTTCTATCTTTAACCCATATTAATTTTCTTATCAAGTAAAATCCATACCTTTATTTAAATTTTTTCCAAATACATCTGCCTTACTTTTAATGCTAGGTTATTTATGGTGTCTTTTACATATTATAAAAACCCTTCCCAATATTTGCCTATGAGGAAACTTTGTTTGTTAAAAACACTATATGTAAAAATTATTGTCCGTAACTTGATGTCTACCACAATAAAATAAAAACACTATTTTCCGAAACGATCGTACAATATATTGATTTTGTTTTTTTTCTCTTCTTATGAAACGGATTTTTAATTTAATTATAATTTGATTTTTAAATTGTCAATCACATTACTAAATATTATATATATATATAATTATTTTTTTTACTATAATAATTAAATACCTACAGACACTAGTGTTTCATCCTTTCGGGATTCTTCAGTGCAGGGTGTCACGATTACTACCAGTCGAACGATTCGAACCCCGCGACACGAGACATCTCTGGCTCGATTAGCGGAGGCCGTATCGATTCGGCTACCATTAATCATGTGAAATAGCGTTGAATTTTAAACATTTTAATTTAAATGTTCATTACGTCAGACAGACAGTGATCAAATCGTTATACGATGATCTACGCATAAGAGCTAAATTCACCGACTTTTTAATTCAACAGAAAGTACTCAACGATAAGAAACGTATTTCTTAAAGGGGCTGTCATAATTATTTTTTTTACTATAATAATTAAATACCTACAGACACTAGTGTTTCATCCTTTCGGGATTCTTCAGTGCAGGGTGTCACGATTACTACCAGTCGAACGATTCGAACCCCGCGACACGAGACATCTCTGGCTCGATTAGCGGAGGCCGTATCAATTCGGCTACCATTAATCATGTGAAATAGCGTTGAATATATATATATATATATATATATATATATATATATATATATATATAACTACTTCATTTATTCGCATAAATTTAATATATGAAAGTATAGATTTATGCGTAAACTTTAAGTATTTACTTCAAAAGTGCTCAATACGTAGGTAGAGCTTGTTAGTAATTTATAAAATATATATGGCGATTAAGCTACACTGAATATTCGTCAGGCTTATGCGC
>NC_136524.1:1675508-1762263 GCF_053919585.1 Euprymna scolopes
GGCTGGGTGGGAGGGAAGGGCGCCATTTTAAACCGCATCTGCTTTCCGCTTCATTCAAACGACTCTCCCCTTTTTCAACATTTGCGCTTCGCTAATGCGTTCCCCTTTGAAGCGAGCGGGAATTATTTCCTGTGTAATTAAGGCGAGAGCTCATTGCCCGCACAAAAGATAACATTAGCACCGGGACAAAGAGACTGGCATCTCCATTTTGTTTTCGGCGTCGAACAAAGAACCAGTATTCTTCTAGAACGCTACGACTCAACATATTTCCATTTTTCTGCGATAATTCTATTTTTAAATTCATTCCGATCCAAATGGTATTTACAAACTTACAGCCACCTAGTTCATGTTCCAGACTTACGTCTGTCTCTAAAAAGCCTATTTAAACACTGACATCTACAGGGTGGTCAAAAAGTCAGGTACCATGTTAAAGGTAGAAAAAACAATATGATCCATTATAATCTCTATTCGTTTAATATTATTTCTTGGATGAAATTTTTCCACAACGATGGATTTGTCGCCGTGGCCCAGTTGAATGGCCAGCCAGATCTCCGGATCTTACCCCTCCTGATTTCTGGCTTTGGGTTTATGTAAAGGATAGCGTTTATGGCAAGAAGCCTGATACAATAGCGTCTTTAAAGTTATTTATTGAAGAGGAGATTGCGCGGATATCAGCTGACATGATTACACGTGTTACACAATCAGTGGTTAATCGCTTCCAGCGATTGATAGAGAGAAATGGACGACAATTAACAAAATAAACATATTTCATGTTTGTTTCATTTTATATTTCAATGTATGGTACTTAAATATACGTGTATTGCTAATATCGTTTTTCTTTAAAATGTTACCCGACTTTTTGACCACCCTGTATATGTTGCATTTGGACGTAAATCAAAACTCCGATGGGGAGGGGTTTAAAATAAAAATAAAAAGTTTTGGTAGGTGAGTATGAGGATCGAACCCGAACCCTTGAGGCAAAGTTGGAA
Source organism: Euprymna scolopes (assembly GCF_053919585.1). Lineage (NCBI taxonomy): Eukaryota > Metazoa > Mollusca > Cephalopoda > Sepiida > Sepiolidae > Euprymna > Euprymna scolopes. The sequence goes on from NC_136524.1 coordinate 1,676,498, forward strand.
ATTAAAGTGTGAAAAAAAAAAAAAAGTGCGACGTTAACCCTTGGGCCACCGCGACGTATCAACGGAAATACGTTTGAATTTATTACTTAGAATTTGCAGGTGCCCGTTTTAATGTCTTAATTAGGTCAACTGCGGGGTTTTATTTTTATTTTTATTTTCACAAGATGTTGGGGGGGGGGGGACCAGCTCCCCATTTCCAATTTGAAAAGCAATTGTCTGAAACAAGGAAAATATTTCCACATTGATCAAAGCTGATGGCGACCGGAAAAATACGCCAGAATTAGTGTCGCTTTTATTATAGGAAAAAAGACTAATTCACATATGGCGAGCGAAAACTGTTGAATATTTATCTTCCCGAAGTCAAGCAAATTACCCGAGGGGTACCCAGCATTGCCCGGGTGTTTGGAGGTGCGTGTTGTTTTAGGTAAAAAAAAAAAAAAAAAAAAAAAAAAAAAAAAAAAACTCGGGGGGGGGGGTGTAAAAAAAAATGTTTTGGTAGGTAAGTATGAGGATCGAACCCGAACCCTTGAGGCAAAGATATAAATTAAAGTGTGAAAAAAAAAAAAAACATGCAACGTTAACCATTGCGCCACCGCGAGATGCTAAGGGAAACACGTTTGAATTTATTTAATTACTTAAATTAACAGGTGCACGTTTTAATGACTTAATGACGTCATTTTTTTACTGCAGGGTAGCATTTCATTTTGTGCGGGAATGCTTTCCTCCCCCCCAAGGCGTTGGGCGTAGGGGGAAACATTATAGGAAAAGGCCCCACCTACATGCGGTGAGCGAAAACTGTTGAATATTTATATTCCCGAAGTCGAGCAAATTAAATAGACAGGCGAGCTCCTTTCTTAACTGTGAGATATTACGATTTACATGTGATATAAAAAGTTTTAAAAAGTTGTGAGCCGACCGAGCGCTTCTCTGAAAAAAAGCCTTTCCTGGACATACACAAAAAGCGAACATACATACACACATTTTCGCTATTATATATATAGATGACATATGTATTTGTTTTTGTTCGTATTGTTAGGAAGAGACAGTCTTAGAATGTTCACGTTGTGTGCTTTTTTTTACACAGTGATCACCACTTATCAAGTCCCGGAAGGCACTCAGGGATAAGTGTTATTGCAAGTACATTACGTTAGTATGGAGATTTGATGAAGTGTTTACTTAAGGGGGCGGTTCATTAGGAATTTGTTAACATTGGCCTTGAAGACATCCAAGTTGTAGTCCAGTGAGAATTAGGCAGACGGAACAGAGTTCCACAGGCGTGCAGTTCTAAGAAAGAAGCTTTGTTCATCGAATCCGCGTTTTGATTTAGGCACAGATATAGAGTGGGGGAAATTTTTCACAGTGGATTCAGCTAGACGGGTGTTTTTCGTGAAAGAAAGGGGGGACCAGATTGAAGTTCAGACGAGCACCTGCCATGGAAATAACGATAAAACAAGGATAGGCTCGCAACGTCTCTTCTGTGGGAGAGAGGTTGCAGGGTAGAGAAAAGGGAATCCCCCACTAAGCCACGAAGTCTATTTTGTACTCTGTCAAGGCAGGATAGGCTGTTTTTAGCAGCTCCTGCCCAGATATTGCAACAGTATTCCATCCTTGGATGTACTTAGCTTTTATATAGATAGAGAATTGCATCAGTAGTGAGATATCTTCTGGAGCGGTAGAAGGATCCCACCATCCTTCCAGCGACCTTGCAACAGACATGATGAAGCTTCAATCTTTTATTCAAGGCAAGCCTACATCTCGGACCCTGGTTATCGGAAAACCGAATCCCCAGTCTGCATTCTCTGCTGTCCAAAACCACTATCCCCATGTGGTCGTCAACCAGAAGCCTACGACCATAATTCCCATGTCACCCCCTAAATTTCCGTTATAGGTTGATGCCTGCCAAACCTGCAAAGTGTCTGATGGGGGATCAAAATATGCTTATATAACTTTCTATTTCTAAAACTATCTACATAGCAATTAAGCTGGGATTCCCAATACTATAATTAGACTCGCTATCTATCGAAGCTTATAACAATATGAATAATGTAATTTAAACCTTAATGTTTTTGTAATCAAAGCAGCAAAGACCGCCCTTTAAAATAATAAAAGGTTTTATCGAAAAATGTACAAAATTCTTTTCTTTAAATCGTTTTTTTTTTAAAAAGATTTCGCGAAATTTAACTTTATCTAAATACTAGCATTGCCCGGATGTTTTGAGGTGTATGCTGAGCAACCCCCCCCCCAAAAAAAAACAAACAAAAAACGGTCATTTTTTTAAAAAGTGTGACCCCTATCATGACCCCTTATTGTTTCGGGCTCGAATAAAGTTATTAAGTTAGATCACGGTCCAAGGAATCTATATCTAAAATTTAACGTGTTTAGGCCCCAAATTGTCGGAGGAGTTTAATAGAGTTCTAAAAGGTCAAATCATTGATCTTTGACCCCTTAAAAGACATATTTAGGGCTGAAACCCGACCCCATAGATTTTCCCAAATCTCAGTACCATGTATATAAAATTTCGGGTCTGTAAACAAAAATTGACAGAGTGATTTCGTAGGGAAATGTGCACAGACACACATACACACACATTCACTTATATATACATACATATATATATATATGTATACATATATCTATATATATATACATATCTATACATATATCTATATACATATATACATATCTATACATATATCTATATACATATATACATATCTATACATATATCTATATACATATATCTATACACATATATCTATATACATATATCTATATATATATATACATATCTATACATATATATACATATATCTATATATATAAATACATATCTATACATATATATACATATATCTATACATATATCTGTACATATATATACATATATCTATATATATAAATACATATCTATACATATATATAAATACATATCTATACATATATATACATATATCTATACATATATATACATATATCTATACATATATATACATATATCTATACATATATATGCATATATCTATACATATATATGCATATATCCATCTATATATATATATACATATATCTATCTATATATATACATATATCTATCTATATATATACATATATATATATCTATATATATACATATATATATATATATACATATATCTATATATATATACATATATATACATATATAAGAATCAAAATCAGAAGCTCATAGTATTAATGCTGGAGTTCGTCAGGGGTCCATCCTGGGCCCATCTCTTTTCCTGATCTTCCAAATCACATCCTTACATAATTCGTAGACATTTATGCTGATGACACTACCATCTATGGTAGCACATCTAAGACAGTAAACGACCAACTTCTCTCCGATTCTTTCTTCTCTAATCTTGAGCATGTAGTACAATGGGGAAAGGAGTGGCTGGTTACTTTTAATGCATCGAAAACCAAGCTTCTCTCTTTACATCATCAGAGTTCTGATCCCCATCTGGCATCAATTGAAATGAATGGCTCTAGTCTTGGAGCGGCCTCAAGTTTTGACAAGCTTCTGGGTTTGATCTTTACTCCTGATCTTAAATGGAACACGTACATCAAATCTATTGCCAAGGCCGCTGGAAAAAATGGTCGGATCCTTCTATCAATCCAGTAGATATCTCACTGGTGATGCAATTCTCTATCTATCTAAGAGCCAGGTACGTCCAAGGATGGAGTACTGTTGCCACATATGGGCAGGAGCTGCTAGAAAGGACTTGTACTGCCTTGATAGAGTTCAAAATAAAGTTCGTAGCCTCGTAGAGGGTGTATTTTTCTTGTCCCTGCAACCTCTTTCTCACAGAAGAGATGTTCCGAGTTTGACTCTGCTTTATGGTTATTTTCATGGCAAGTACTCGACTGAGCTTCAATCAATGGTACCCCACCTCGCCAAACTTTTACAAGAAACACTCGTCTAGCTGAAAACACTATCAATAATTCCCCCCACTCTTTATCTGTGCCTAAACCTAAACGTAGATTCTATGAACGAAGCTGCTTTCTTAGACCTGCACGCCTGTGGAATTGTCTTTCGTTTTCCTGCTTTCCAGCTGACTACAATATGGTTGTCTTCAAGTCCAACGTAAACAAGTTCTTGATGAACCGTTCCACTTAAGTTAACAAATTTACCGACTTTCTATTACTAACGATTACTATATTGTTCAATTGACTATTGTAGTGTCTCTTACCCTTATCCTCGAGTGGTCTCTGGGCCTTGATAAGTGTTTTGCGAATGTAAGTATATATGCTGATGACACTACACTCTATAACAGGCATGACAGGAAAACAAAAGAACACATATATAAAGAAATGGCAAAAACACTAGAGGATGACCTCCCATCTGTAGTGGAATGGGGACATAAATGGATGGTCACATTCAATGCTGCCAAGACTAAACTGGTTTCCTCCAATAATTACAAGAAACCTTCTCTGCCACCAATAGCAATGGCCAGTGACTCCCTGTCTGAGAGTACATCTTTCAAACTCCTTGGCCTAACGTTCACAGGAAACATAAGTTGGAACAATTATATTGAAAACATTGCCAGGGCCTCTGCGAAAAAGGTAGGCTCTCTCTACCGTGCTAGAAAACTACTGACACCTGAAAATATCCTGTATCTCTATAAGGCCACCATTCGCCCATGTATCGTTGTCATATTTGGGCTGGTGCATCTGCTACTAGTCGCTCGCTCCTAGACAAGGTTAAAAAAAGAGTCGCCAATCTGATAGGCCCTGAACTGGCATCTAAGCTTCAGCCTCTGTCTCATCAACGAAACGTTGCATCCCTCTGCCTGTTCTACAAGTATTTTAATGGTGAATGCTCTGACGAACTGCAGACACTTGTGCCCCCAGGACGTTAACACCCTCGACAAACCCGACAGGCAGCTAAATCCCACCCCCACACAGTAGAGACCCCTAGATGTAAAAGATCTTTCTACTCCAGTAGTTTCTTCCCCAGAACAGCTAGACTCTGGAATTCAATTCCAAGTTCCTGCTGAAAATGTAATAAGAAAAAAGTAATATATGTCTGTCACACATATTTCTTTATGAATATACAAGCATGGGTACCCGGCGTTGCCCTGGTGTTTCGATATGCATGTTGAGAAAAAAAAAAAAAAAAAAAAACGGTAAATTTTTTAAAACATTGACCCCGATTATGTCCACTTAACCTTTATTGTTTAGGGCTCCAAACAAGTTATTAAGTTAGATCTCTGTCCAAGTCACCTATATCTAAAATTTCAAGTGTTTAGACCCAAAATTGGCGGAGGAGTTTGGTAGAGTTCTCAAAGGTAAATCGTTGAACTTTTACTCCTTAATAGCCAAATTTCTACCCGCGAACCGATCAGGCAGATTTTACCAAATCTCAGTATCCTGTATACTAAATTTCGAGTCTGTAGACTTAAAATTGACAGAGTTATTGCGTAGGGAAATGTACACACACAGAGAGATACACAGACACGTTCACTTTTATATATATACTAGCATGGGTAGCCAGCGTAGCCCGGGTGTTTGGAGGTGTATGCTGAGCAAAAAAAAAAAAAAAAAAAAAAAAAAAAACCGCTCTATTATTTGAAAATTTAACCCCTATTATGACCCCTTAACATTTATTGTTTTGGGCTCAAATCGAGTTAGTAAATTAGATCCATATCAAAAGAACCTACATCTAGAATTTAAATGTCTATGACCCGAAATTGTCGGAGGAGTTTGGTAGAGTTCTCAAAGTTCAAATCGTTGAACTTTGACCCCTTAACAGACAAATTTCTGGCCGAAAACCGATCACATAGATTTTCCCAAATCTCAGTACCCTGTATCTAATATTTCGCGCCTGTAGACTAAAAATTGACAGAGTTATTGCGTAGGGAAATGTATAAAGAAAGACAGACAGACACACAGACACGTTCACTTATATAGATATATAGATTTCTGCGAATGTGTTTGAGTGTTTGCCGTTTATTTTAGGCGAGATTCAGTGTGAACGCTGTTGCGCGAAAACACCTGTCTCTAAAAGATCTTTTTTGTGTTTCCTTTTCTTTTCCTGGTTTTTAAAGACCGAAAATATTGTTTGATATGAGTCACGTTCAATTAATAATTTGATGTAAATCCCTCAGTCAATCTCTCCATTTGTGCACACACACACACACACATTATATATATAGTATAAATACGTACATATATATAGATATATATATATACATATACACATATATAGATATATTTATACATATATTTATACATATACACACATATATATATAGATATATTTATACATATAAACATATATATATATACATTTATACATATAAACATATATAGATATATATACATATATATTTATACGTATAAACATACATATATATATATAGATATATATATACACATATAAACATTATATATATATATATATAGATATATATATATACATATAAACATATGTATATAGAAATATATTTATACATATAAACATTATATAGATATATATATATACATATAAACATTATATAGATATATATATATACATATATGTACATATAGATTAATATATATACATACATGTACATATAGATTAATATATATACATACATGTACATATAGACTAATATATATACATACACATATATTTATAAATATACACACATATATATAGATATATATATACATATATATTTATACACATAAACATATAGATATATATACATATATATACATATATGTACATATAGATTAATATATATACATATATATATACATATATATACATACATATATATTTATAAATATACACACATATATATAGATATATATATATATTTATACATATAAACATATAGATATATATACATATATATATAATTATATATATACATATAGATTAATATATATACATATATATATACATATATATACATACATATATATTTATAAATATACACACATATATATAGATATATATATATATTTATACATATAAACATATAGATATATATACATATATATATAATTATATATATACATATATATATATTTATACATATAAACATATAGATATATATACATATATATATAATTATATATATACATATATATATTTATACATATAAACATATAGATATATATACATATATATATATTATTATATATATACATATATATATTTATACATATAAACATATATAGATATATATACATATATACATATATATATACATATATATTTATACATATAACCATATATAGATATATATATACATATATATTTATACATATTAACATATATATATATAGATATATATATATAGATATATACATATACATTTATACATATGAACATATTTATATAGATATATATATACATATATATTTATACATATAAATATATATATATATACATATATAAATTTATATATTTATACATTTATACATGTATATATATATACATTTATACATACATATGTATACACATATATAGATATATAAATATATTTATACATATATATATATATCTATACATAAATATATACATATATATTAATATATAAATATATATACTTGTAAATACATATATATATATTTATACATGTACACATACATATCCATACATATATATACATGTACATACATATACATGTACATACATATATATACATGTACATACATATATATATATGTACATACATATATATATATATATACATAAATATATAGACACACATATATTTATGGATATATATATATTTATACATATATATACATTTATACATATATATATACATGTATATTTATGCATATATATATATTGTACATGTATATATACATATATAAATACATATATACACATATACATATATATATATATATATTGTACATGTATATATACATATATAAATACATATATACACATATACATATATATATATATATGTACACATATATGATGATTGCAACATCAGGGGAGTGCCATTCCTTCAGACACTTAAATCCATGAGCCCAAAAATGACTTCCATCCCCACAGGACCATTTTTATAGTCAAATTCCTGAGGGAGTATGTATACACAGATGATGTACGACAGCTAAGTCTCTCCCCGGTTCAAAATGTTGAGATCCATCAACAAGAAAGAGCAAGATAGCCAGCGACAAGTTAAACTGCAGAACAGCTTAATGCGGGTACTGGTCTTCCACTTTGTTTTTTTTTTTATCAGAGATTTGCTTCTCCTAAAACGGTTGCCTTTACCACGGCTTAAAGGAGTCCTCTCCACCCCAACGCTCACATATATACACACAAACACAGAGAGTTGACCCCGAAAAAGGGTTCCTTCGCCCTTTGAAAGGTAATCTTTTAAATCCTTCAGGGAGACTAACCGCCCTCCTCACCAAACAATTCTGGTAGGGGAACCAGTTTAGTTGGCGGTGATCCGACCATGAGGCAGGTAGTACTGGGTTACATGATACCAGTAGCATATGACATGACCTGATATATACATATATTTATACATATACATATATATATATGTATATATATATATATGGATATATACATATATATATATTGATACATTTATACATATATATATAGATTTATACATATATATACAAGCATATAGATATATTTATACATATATATAAACACATATAGATATATTTATACATATATATATATACATAGATATATTTATACATATATATATACACATAGATATATTTATACATATATATATACACATAGATATATTTATACATATATATTCACATATATACATATATATTTATACATATATATACAGATATATTTATACATATATTAACGCATATATATAGATATATTTATACATATATATACACACATATATATATAGATATATTTATACATATATATATACACACATACAGATATATTTATACATATATATACACACATATAAATATATTTATACATATATATAAACACAGATATATTTATACGTATATATATACACATATTGATATATTTATACATATATATTCACATATATACAGATATTTTTATACATATATGTACAGATATATTTATACACATATATACACATATATATAGATATATTTATACATATATATAGATATATTTATACATATATATACACATATATACAGATATATTTGTACATATATATACACATATATATATGTATATTTATGCATATATACATATATATATATTTATGAATATATACATATATATATATATTTATGAATATATACATATATATATATATATTTATACATATATATATATATATTTATACATATATACATATATATATATATATATTTATACATATATACATATATATATATACATATATATAGACATATATATACATATATATACATATAGATATATATATACATATATATAGAGATATATACATATATAGAGAGATATATACATATATATATATATATTCATACACATATATATATACTTATACATATATATATATACATATATACATATATATATACATATATAAGTACACATATATACATACATATAGATATACACATATATACAGATATAGAGAGATATATACATATATATTTATAAAACACACGTTATATATATATTTGCCTCAATGTATATATATATATATATATATTATATATACATTGAGGCAAATACCTCAAAAACAGCTACACGTCAACACACAGGAAATAAATACAGAAACGATATATATATATATATATATATATATATATATATATATATATATATAATAATTTTTTTTTTTTTTTTACTATAATAATTAAATACCTACAGACACTAGTGTTTCATCCTTTCGGGATTCTTCAGTGCAGGGTGTCACGATTACTACCAGTCGAACGATTCGAACCCCGCGACACGAGACATCTCTGGCTCGATTAGCGGAGGCCGTATCCATTCCGCTACCATTAACCGTGTGAAATAGCGTTGAATTTTAAACATTTTTAATTTAAATGTTCATTACGTCAGACAGACTGTGATCAAATCGTTATACGATGATCTACGCATAAGAGCTAAATTGACCGACTTTTAATTCAACAGAAAGTGCTCAACGACAAGAAAGGGGCTGTCATAATTATATTTTTTTTTATTTACTATAATAATTAAATATATATATCTATAATATAAAGTTGTATGTGTGTGTGTGTGTGTGTGTGGTCACGAATAGGCTCCTATATGCTTGACTATTTTAAAAAACTGATTACATATAATGATAGAAGATTTATCGAGACACAGGAATGGGTATGTTATGTCAGGCAGACGGGTGGTTCATTAAAACTGTGGGGTCTGCGTTCGCAAAGTATGGAAATAAAAAATTTAAAATTTTAAAAAATAACGTTTACAAGTGTTTTTGATATAGATGTACATAATAATACTTTGATACGTATGTTTTAACTTAAATAGGGATGGTATAATAAAGTTGTGGGGTCTGCGTTCGCGCCTGGCCTCCATAGAATGGAAATAGGCACAAACTTTAATAAAGACTTTTCATATCTATCTGCATAAGTATACTTTGATAATTATGTTTCAGTTTGAAGAAATATGGTATAATAAAATTATTGGGTGTTCGTTCGCACCTGGTCTCCATAGAATTGAAATATGTCACAAAGTTTAACAAGGTTTTTTAATACAGATCCACAGAATATTGTGATAAGTGTTTCAGTATGAACAGGTATGGTATAATAAATTATGGGGTTTATCTATTTTATTTTTACTTTCATCATATTTTGCTTTGGTTTTGATACCCCCGAATTCGAAGCTATCTCTTTACAACCCTTCCTTTTCATAATCTATCATACTTTCATAAATCAGAGTCCATTTTCTGTAGGCTGTTCTTTTTAACCCAGTCAACTACGGGTACTTTTGCTAGTCATATATATATATATATATATATATATAATTATTTTTTTACTACAATAATTAAATACCTACAGACACTAGTGTTTCATCCTTTCGGGATTCTTCAGTGCATGGTGTCACGATTACTACCAGTCGAACGATTCGAACCCCGCGACACGAGACATCTCTGGCTCGATTAGCGGAGGCCGTATCGATTCGGCTACTATTAACCGTGGAAAATAGCGTTAAATTTTAAACATTTTAATTTAAATGTTCATTACGTCAGACAGACAGTGATCAATTCGTTATACGAGCTAAATTGACCGACTTTTAATTCAACTGAAAGTGCTCAACGATAAGAAACGAATTTCTTAAAGGGGCTGTCATAATTATTTTTTTACTATAATAATTAAATACCTACAGACACTAGTGTTTCATCCTTTCGGGAATCTTCAGTGTAGGGTGTCACGATTAACACCAGGCGAACGATTCGAACCCCGCGACACGAGACATACATTTAATACACACACATACATAAACACACATATATATATATATATATATATATATATATATATATATATATATATATATATATATATATATATATATTATATATAAAATAGTTTGTATAAGATTAAATTATCATAGAAGACTTTCGATGCCTCTAAGAAGGGGAAAACCTAGTCTCCAGGTAATTTCCGCTTTGAAATTATTCGACCCGTTTGTGTTTTTCGAAAATTGGTGACGCGAAAAATTCCTCTTAAAACATATCAATCTCTCTCTCTCTCTCTCTCTCTCTCTCTCACTCTCTCTGTTTTTCAGAATCTTACGTGTAAAAAAAAACAAACAAAAAAAAAAACAACTAAATTCCACTTAAGTCGTCGTACTTCGGCTGCTGACATTTATATAGTTTCTCTCCTTCATACAATTCCCTTTTCTTCTTTATTTCTTCAGGCGCCTTGCGATATTGGCACCATTAATTGCTTTTGTCATATATATATAAATATATATATATATATATAAATATATATATATATATATAAATATATATATATATATATATATATATATATTTATATATATATATATATATATATATTTATATATATATATATTTATATATATATATATATATTAATGCATATATATATATATGTTTATGCATATATATATATATATATGTTTATTATGTGTTTATATATATGTATGTGTGTGTGTGTTTGTATATATATATATTTATATGTGTATTATGTTTTTTATATATGTGTGTTAGTACATATATATATATATATATTTATGCATATATATATGTGTGTGTGTTTGTACATATATATATATATTAATGCATATATATGTGTGTATATATATATATGTTTATTATGCGTTTATATGTGTGTGTGTTTGTATATATATATATATATTTATTTTTATATGTTTATTAGGTTTGTTTATATATGTGTTAGTATATATATATATGTGTGTATGTGAGAGAGTGAGTGTGTGTGTGTTTGTACATATATATATATATATATATATATATATATATATATACATATATTTATGCATATATATGTGTTTATATATATATATATGTTTATTATGCGTTTATATATGTGTGTGTGTGTTTGTGTAAATATATATATAATGTTTATTAGTTTTTTTATATATGTGTGTATTAGTACATATATATATATATATATATTTATGCATATGTGTGTTTGTATATATATATATATGTATGTATATGTTTTTCATATATATATATGTTTATATATATGTGTGTGTGTGTCTGTGTTTGTACATATATATATATATTAATGCATATATATATATATGTTTATGCATATATATATATGTTTATTATGTGTTTATATATATGTGTGTGTATGTGAGAGAGTGAGTGAGTGTGTGTGTGTTGTACATATATATATATACATATATTTATGCATATATGTTTTTATATACATATATATATGTTTATTATGCGTTTATATATGTGTGTGTGTGTGTGTTTGTATATATATATATATATATTTATATGTTTATTATGTTTTTTATATATGTGTGTTAGTGCATATATATATATGTGTGTGTGTGTTTGTACATATATATATATATTAATGCATATGTGTTTATATATATATGTTTATGCATATATATATATGTTTATTATGTGTTTATATATGTGTGTGTATGTGAGAGAGTAAGTGTGTGTGTGTGTGTGTTTGTGCATATATATATATATATTTATGCATATATATGTGTTGATATATATATATATATGTTTATTATGCGTTTATATGTGTGTGTGTGTTTGTATATATATATATATGTTTATGTTTATTAGGTTTGTTTATATATGTGTGTTAGTACATATATATATATATATATGTGTGTGTGTATGTGAGAGAGTGAGTGTGTGTGTGTGTTTGTACATATACATAAATATATATATATATATATACATATATTTATGCATATATATGTGTTTATATATATATATATATGTTTATTATGCGTTTATATATGTGTGTGTGTGTTTGTATATATATATATAATGTTTATTAGGTTTGTTTATATATGTGTGTGTTTGTGTGTGTATTAGTACACACATATATATATATATATATATATATATATATATATGTATTTATGCATATATATGTGTGTTTGTATATATATATGTATATGTTTTTGCATATATATATGTTTATATATATATGTGTGTGTGTGTTTGTGTTAGTACATATATATATATATGCGTGCGTGTGCGTGTGTACGCACGCGCATCAGTAGAAACTTTAATCGAAATAGCTCCTGGCCAAATGTGAGAAAAGAAATCAGCAATTATATTTGTAATTTGGGAAGAAAAAAGATACGCATCTTCGTTATATATATATATATATATATATATATATATATAAAAGTGAACGTGTCTGTCTGTCTGTCTGTGTACATTTCCCTACGCAATAACTCTGTCATTTTTTAGTCTATAGACTCGAAATTTGAAATACCGGGTACTGAGATTTGGGAAAATCGATGTGACGGGTGTGAGCCAGAAATTTGGCTGTTAAGGGGTCAAATTTCAACGATTTGACCTTTAAGAACTCTACCAAACTCCTCCGACAATTTTGGGTCTAGACACTTGAAATTTTAGATATAGGTTCCTTGAACCTGGATCTAACTTAATAAAGTGATTTGAGCCCGAAACTATAAATTTTAAGGGGTCATAATAGGGGTCAAAGTTTAAAAAAAAAATTTACTCTTTTTTTTTTTTGCTCAGCATACACCTCCAAACACCCGGGCAACGCCGGGCTGAAATGCTAGTATATATATATATATATATATATATATATATGGTGGTTTTGGTTTGGTTGTTTTATTTTACGGCATATCAAACCTTTTTGGTTTATTTAATGCCGAATCAATTTTTTTTTTTTTTTTAAATAATCACTTCCTTCAGTCTTGACATACACTGGATACCAACTGTAAGCGTGCCTGCGTGGTAAATCTTTTGTGGCAAGAGTTGCGCAATGCATAACCACTCGTCTGCAAGGATTAATTCGGTATTTGGATACAAATTATCGGGTTTGTATTACTGTAAGCGCCAATTATTTTAAAACACAGCATATTCATCCCAAAGCAACAAACCTGAAGCTGGCCTGCTAGGACACTATATATACACGTATAAGTAAATTTGAGCATATGTTATTTGTTTTCAAAATATAGTCGTTGTTTTTTTTTGTTTTTTTGTAGCAGTTTTCATAAAACTTTAAGCGCGATTTTCGTCTTGCAATTTCATTTTTTTATATTACTAGTTTTTTTTTGCCCTTTATTTAAATGCTACAAAAGTTATATTGATAATATTATCTTCTTATCTTCTATATATATAAAAGCCAAACGTCTGTGTGTATGTATGTATGTTTGTTTGTAACGCTAAAACTTTTGAAAGACGGAACCAAACTTGACAAATTTGGTATCATGTCGAAGCCCCATCACCCGGATGACAAATATCGAAATTTCACGTCAAACGGACCACTAGAAGTTGGTCAACTGATCAGTTATCTTCGAGGGGGGGGCCCAAAAAACGTGTCATTATCTATATATATAGAAGACAAATTTTTGTTTGTAACGCTAAAACTTGAGATGAAAGATTCCTCTCCCCTAAGAATAAAACATATGTTCAATATCTGCTTTTGTTTTTTCATTGTTTATACGGTCCCGAGCAACGCCGGGTAGCCCTGCTAGTCTTCTATATATATAAAAGCCAAACGTCTGTGTGTATGTATGTATGTTTGTTTGTAACGCTAAAACTTTTGAAAGACGGAACCTAACTTGACAAATTTGGTATCATATCGAAGCCCCATCACCCGGATGACAAATATCGAAATTTCACGTCAAACGGACCACTAGAAGTTGGTCAACTGATCAGTTATCTTCGAGGGGGGCCCCCAAAAAACCTGTCATTATCTATATATATAAAAGACAAATGTTTGTTTGTAACGCTACAATTAGAGATGAAAGATTCCTCTCCCCTAAGAATAAAACATATGTTCAATATCTGCTTTTGTTTTTTCATTGTTTATACGGTCCCGAGCAACGCCGGGTAGCCCTGCTAGTATATATATATAAAATGCAAAATGTGTGTGACCATTTCGTGTATGTCTTCAAAAGGCTTTTCGAGCACACGCTCCCGGGTTCGTTACTATCACTTACAACTGTTTATATGGGTCCTATATAATAATATGTAGGATTTGGGAACGCGGGTCGTCTCTAGATTTATTTATGTCGACTTTTATGAGATTCGCGCTATTTCGCTTTGTGCCCGGTTTGTCCTGCATTATAGTTTAAATACAGTGAAAAACGTTGTGTTCTCGGCTTTCGCTCTGCTTCCCCCCCCCCTTCACACCATCATCTGGAGTGAAGTGAAAACTAAAAATAACGATGGCGCGATGACCTCATTTAGCGTCGTCCTGTCAATCAAACCTCTTTTAGCTTTATAAGCTTTAACTTAACACCCTAACCAATTACTCTCACTCGTGGTCGACACCGTTAAGTAGTAGGCATTGGTTTCCACCTCCGCGTCAAAGCTTCCGGGTTCAATCCTATACCATCCCTATTTAAGTTAAAGTATGATAGGTTATGAAAAGGAAGGGTTGTACAGAGATAGCTTCGAATTTGGAGGTATCAAAACCAAAGCAAAATATGATGAAAGTAAAAATAAAATAGATAAACCCCATAATTTATTATACCATACCTGTTCAAACTAAAACACTTATCACAATATTCTGTGGATCTATATTAAAAAACCTTGTTAAACTTTGTAACATATTTCCATTCTATGGAGGTCAGACGCAAACGAACACCCAATAATTTTATTATATCATATTTCTTCAAACTGAGACATAATTATCAAAGTATACTTACGCAGATAGATATGAAAAGTCTTTATTAAAGTTTGTGCCTATTTCCATTCTAAGGAGGCCAGGCGCGAACGCAGACCCCACAATTTTATTATACCATCCCTATTTACGTTAAAACATACTTATCAAAGTATTCTTATGTACATCTACATTAAAAACACTTGTAAACTTTTTTTTTTTAATTTTTTATTTCCATACTTTGTAGACCAGGCGCGAACGCAGACCCCACAATTTTAATGAACCACCGGTCTGCCTAACCAAACATACCCATTCCTGTGTCTCGATACATCTTCTATCATTATATATAATCAGCTTTTTAAAATAGTCAAGCATATATGAGCCTATTCGTGACCAGACACCCACACACGCACACATTCAGCTTAATATTATATATATATATATATATATATATATATATATATATATATAAGTAATGTGATTTATAATTTAAAAATTTAAAAAAATTTTAAAATTTAAAAATCAAAATTTAATTAAATTAATAATCAGTTTCATAAGAAGGAACAACAACAAAGTCAATTATCTGTACGATCGTTTCGGAAATCCGTGCTTTTTATTTGTGGTATACATGAAGTCACGTAGAACAATTATACATAGTTTTTTTGGTAAGCACGGTCTCCTCATCAGAACATTTAGGAGGATTTCTATTGAATTGAAAAGACACCAAAAATAAACCTAGCATTAAAAGTAAGGCAGATGAATCTGACAAATTGAAGTAAAAGGTTTGGATATAAAATTTATAAGAAAATTAATAAGAAAATTGGTATAGGTTAGAGATAGAAATGAGTAGAAAAAATTTTTTTTTTTTTTGAATTTACATAATAAATTTGATTTAAAAATATATAGATATATAATTACCTTTTGGTTTTTCTTTTTTTGAAATCAGGAACTGTATTTAAAGTAGTCATTTAGATGTTTGCTATATATATATATATATATATATATATATATATATATATATATATATATATATATATATATCGTTCCTGTATTTATTTCCTGTGTGTTGACGTGTAGGAATACAAAAAGTCTTTTGTAAAAACAAGAATGTTTCCCTTAAAAGCACATAATTATCGACCGATCCTTCGATCTTCCTCAGTGTTGCTTATCATTCACACTGAGTTTTTTTTTCCCGTTTTGGTTTTGGATTTTATTTTTTTACATCGTCCTTTTTATAATATTTAAGCAGGATTATTAATTACCCCCCCCTCCATGCACACACCTACAAACACCCGGGCAACGCCAGGTACACCCCGCTAGTATATATATATATATATATATATAGAGAGAGAGAGAGAGAGAGAGAGAGAGAAATAGAGAGAGAGAAAGGGACAGAGAAAGAAAGAAAGAAAGAGAGAGATTTGTTTAAAAAACATTAAAACAGAACTTGCTAGATATATGTATATATATATAAAAAATTTTTACACACACATACATACAAATATATATATATATATATATATATATATATATATATATATATGTATATATATGTTGTATATTTTTTCATATATATGCGTGTATGTATTTGTGTATGTATGTATTTATAATATTGTACGTAAACCAAATTTATATTTATAATTTTACTCTATTTTATTTCTATCTGTAACCCATATTAATTTTCTTATCAAGTTAATCCATACCTTTATTTTAATTTTTTCCAGATACATCTGCCTTACTTTTAATGCTAGGTTTATTTATGGTGTCTTTCACATTTAATAAAAAACCCTTTCCAATATTTGCTGATGAGGAAACTTTGCTTATTAAAAAAACTATATGTAATAATTATTGTCCGTAACTTGATGTCTACCACAATAAAAACATCGTTTTCCGAAACGATCGTACAAATAATTGATTTTGTTGTTTTTCCTTCTTATGGAACGGATTTTTAATGTAATTATAATTTGATTTTTTAATTATCAATCACATTACTAAATATTAAATTAGCTCTAGGATATTTACCTATTGAGCTTATTATATATCTAAATTACAACGAGCACTTTCTCTTTCCTGTATTTTAATTAAACTAGTAATTTTACTATTACATTAAAATACACTCTGCTCTTTAGACTATTGTTCTAATCTCCTTTAAATTATATATATATATATATATATATATATACATATAAAATGAAAATTACAATTGAATTTACAAAAATGATCCAAGATGGTAAAATTAAAGTAAATTATAAATATTAAAGAATTAATATTTATAAAATTATCTTAGCCAGATATAAAAGAGTTATGTCTCGGAAGTAGAGTGAAAAGCACATCTTATTTTGCTTTTATTAATATTATTTTTTCCTTGTACACATTTTTGTGAATTATTCCATGGATTTCTGCCTTTGGATTATTATGGACCATCTTCTTCCAATTACGGGATTTCCTTGGATTTTACTTGTACAAATGGAAATTCTTTTAACTTTCTTGAAGTTTTACATTTGGATTTTACCGTCACTGGATTATTTATCTTCCACCAGACTATCCATTCATGTGTAATCACCTTTTTCTTCACCATATTCCCTCTGCTTAACTTATTTTGTTATCAAGTAAGATCTTTGACTTACTTGTTGTTTCATCAAATACTTTTGCATGCAAAATCCGATCCCGCATTTTGCTAATTCCTACCCTCTGATGAGAAGGAAAGTATTTCTTTGAAACTCCGCGGATTAAGGACTATCCATTTATCTAGTGTTTCCTTTTCAGATTAAATATGTTTTTAACTCATTTCAAAGTGTTTTTTAACATATTTCATTAACTGTTTGCTCATATATATATATATATATATATATATATATATATATATACACACTTTTTTTTTATTACATTTTCACCCCAAATAAGGCACGTTGCCACTTTGGTGTAGGGGGCTACTATCAGGGGAAACATCTACTGGGGTACTATGTAGGGATTAGGGCAGCGAGATGTTGGTTCACTTTGCACTTGAACTTCTGCATGTCAGTATAGTTGTGGAAGCAGGGACCTGGAATGGAATTCCAAAGTCTAGCAGTTCTGGGGAAGAAACTACTGGAGTAGAAAGATCTTTTACATCTAGGGATCTCTACAGTGTGGGGGTGGGATTTTGCAGCTTGTCGTGTCTGTCGAGGCTGTTAACGTCGTGGGGACACAAGTGCTTGCAGTTCATCAGAGCATTCACCATTATAATACTTGTAAAACAGGCGGAGGGATGCAACGTTTCGACGATGGGACAGAGGCTGAAGCTTAGATACCAGTTTAGGGCCTATCAGATTTGAGACTCTCTTTTGAACCCTGTCAAGGAGCGAGAGACTAGTAGCCGATGCACCAGCCCAAATATGACAGCAATACTCCATACATGGGCGAATGGTGGCCTTATAGAGGTACAGGATACTTTCGGGTGTTAGAAGTTTTCTAGCACAGTAGAGAGAGCCCACCTTCCTCGCAGCGGCCCTGGCAATGCTCTCGATGTAATTCATATATATATATATATATATATATATATATATAATTATTATTATTTATTCGAAAGTAAACGGTTACATTTGGTTGCTACAAACAGCCATCTGTTTCAGTCAACGAGACTTCGGCAGGCGACCCTCAACCATTCGACGCTATAGAAAAAAAAAAACCCCAAAAAAGTGAGCTCTTCAAAAAAAGACAAAGTTGCGAGCTCTCTAAAAAAAAAGGATAAAAATGGTTATTATGCCGTACATTTTGGAAATAGTATTCATGTTGCACACAGTAAATTTATATAGGTTTCATTATTATTATTATGATTATTGTTGTTGTTGTTGTTGTTGTTAGGAAGTCTTATCAAAAGTGAGTCTTGGAGAGTCTTATTAAGAGAGATGTTGCGTTCTGTGTTCGTGTTATGAAGAGATTCATATAT
This sequence comes from Euprymna scolopes, assembly GCF_053919585.1. Lineage (NCBI taxonomy): Eukaryota > Metazoa > Mollusca > Cephalopoda > Sepiida > Sepiolidae > Euprymna > Euprymna scolopes. Next base: position 1,696,680 of record NC_136524.1, read on the forward strand.
ATAAAATGTTCATACTTAGAAGTGTAATAGAAGCTCTTAGAGTGAGGAGACAGTGTTGAGACAGTCTTAGTGTTCACATTGTAGATATGAGATGTAGAGACATTGTGTATGTGAAGACATTTTAAAACACAGGACATATAAGACATATAATGACAATTTCACTTTACCTTTTTGGTAGAATTACAACACAAAGACGACGTTTATAAAAACACATCACATTAAAACACTAGAGTCTTTGGCCGTTTTTTCCTCCGTTCAGCATATATTCTAGATGGCGTCCATTTAGCCTTTTTTTTGGGGGGGGGCGGTCACCCTGTACTCAAACCATAATTATATATTTTAAATGGTTTTAAATTTTCTCACACGTATGTACTTATTGCAAAAGTTTGTTTTTTTCATACATACGTATATATTGTGTAGCGGTTTAGATTTTTGTCATACGCATATATGTATTGTAAAGGCTATTTTTTGTATACGTGTATATGTATTGTAAAAGTGTTTTTTTTTTTAATGAGTAGGTACGTATTTTAAAGGTTTTGTAAATAATTTTTTAATACATATTGTATGCATTGTAAAAGGTTTTTAATTTTGTGTCATACGTATGTACGTATGTTATATGATTTCATTATTATTCTTATTGTTATTCATGTTATTATGAAGTCTTATTAAGTGTGAGTCTTAGAGAGAGTTATTAAGAGGTTGTTGTAAGAGAGATTTTGCGTTCTGTGTTCATTTTATGAAGAGATTCATATATATAAAATGTTCATACTTAGAAGTGTAGTAGAAGCTCTTAGAGTGAGGAGACAGTGTTGAGACAGTCTTAGTGTTCACATTGTAGATATGAGATGTAGAGACATTGTGTATGTGAAGACATTTTAAAACACAGGATATATAAGACATATAATGACAATTTCACTTTACCTTTTGGTAGAATTACAACACAAAGACGACGTTTATAAAAACACATGACGCATTTATTTCCATGGACCGGTCGGTGGTTTTCTTAGTCAGGAATTCAAAGTTTTACATTCTATGTTTCAAAGGTGACCGTCTCGCTTCCAGACGTTCGACTGTCCATCTCTGGACTCCAGACTGTCGTCTGTCGTCCTCAGACTCTCTCTGCTTAACTCTAAAGTTTCTAACTATATCGAGAACTTCCCATTTACCATGACGTCATACCCATGTTAAAACATGTGTCTTCTTTCACGTGTTCTGAAAATGCGTGTCCAAAACATTTTCCTTTGTTTACAAATGGAATTTTAACCTATATTTACAGTAACCTATATTTCCAATATGTTAAAAACATGTTTATTAAATTATCTTATAGTTGCATTCCTCAATTCAATTTCATAACAGAATTGACAAATGCACATTCCTTGTCTTAAAACTATTTTATCTCTAAGCTAAACAATGTTTTTTTTTATTACATTTTCACCACAAACAAGGCAAATTGGAGCTACTATCAGGGGAAACAACTACTGGGGTACTATGTAGGGATTTGGACAGCAAGATGTCGGTTCACGTTACACTTGAACTTCTGCACGTCAGTACTGTTGGGGAAGCAGGGACCTGGAATGGAATTACAGAGTCCAGCGGTTCTGGGGAAGAAACTACTGGAGTTAAAAGATCTTTTACATCTAGGGATCTCTACAGTGTGGGGGTGGGATTTAGCAGCCTGTCGGGTTTGTCGAGGGTGCTCACGTCGTGGGGGCACAAGTGATTGCAGTTCGTCAGAGCATTCACCACTAAAATATTTGTAGAAAAGGCAGAGGGATGCAACGTCTCGTCGATGGGACAGAGGCTGAAGCTTAGATGCCAGTTCAGGGCCTATCAGGTTTGCGACTCTCTTTTGAACCTTGCCAAGGAGCGAGAGACTAGTAGCAGATGCACCAGCCCAGATGTGACAGCAATACTCCATACATGGGCGAATGGTGGCCTTATAGAGGTACAGGATACTTTCGGGTGTTAGTAGTTTTCTAGCACGGTAGAGAGAGCCCACCTTTCTTGCAGTGGCCCTGGCAATGCCTTCAATGTAATTGTTCCAACTCATGTTTCTGTGAACGTTAGGCCAAGGAGTTTGAAAGATGTACTCTCAGATGAAGAGTCGTTGGCCATTGCTATAGGTGGTTTGTTTTTACATTCCATTTGCTAATTCTCTCTCGTAATCTATTTCTAAACCTAAATTACGAGGTTCGAATTTCGTCTATTCTATTTCATTTTCATTTTAACTAAATCTCTTTATTTTTATACTTACATGAAAAGGGGACAGCCCTTATCATGTAACAGAAGGTTTCTTTCTATTCTTAACGCCTTTTAGATCCTCAATCTATCTATATAAGAGCCAGGTACGCCCAAGGATGGAGTACTGTTGCCATATCTGGGCAGGAGCTGCTAGAAAGGACTTATCCTGCCTTGATAGAGTTCAAAATAGACTTCGTAGCCTCGTAGGAGATGTCCTTTTCTCTTCCCTGCAACCTCTATCTCACAGAAGAGATGTTGCGAGTTTGTCTCTGCTGTATCCTTATTTTCATGGCTATTGCTCGACTGAGCTTCAATCTATGAATAATCATTAATATAAGACAGACTTTTCATATCTATCTGCGTAAGTATACTTTGATAATTATGTTTCAGTTTTAAGGAATATGGTATAATAAAATTATGGGGTGTTCATTCACGCCTGACCTCCATAGAATGGAAATATGTCACAAAGTTTAAAAAGGTTTTTTTAATATAGATCCAAAGAATATTGTGATAAGTGTTTCAGTGTGAACAGGTATGATATAATAAATTATGGGGTTTATCTTTTTTTATTTTTACTGTCATCATATTTTGCTTTTGTTTTGATATCCCCGAATTCGAAGCTATCTCTTTACAACCCTTCCTTTTCATAACCTATCATACTTTCATAAATCAGAGTCCATTTTGTGTAGCCTGTTTTTGAAGCCAGTTAACGATGGGTACTTTTACTAGTATATATATATATATATATATATATATATATATATATATATATATATATATATGTGTGTGTGTGTGTGTGTGTGTATATACGTGAATGTGTGTGTACGTACTTGCTTGTTATTAACGTGTTTATTCGTGCAAATCTAATGTATCTGCTGTATTACAAAGCGGAAATACAGCCGAGTTGCAAAAATTGCCCAAAGCGAGAATCACGACTCTTTTAAATTTGGTCAAAATTATCTCCTCGCTAAAAACAAGGTCACGCGTTTAATTAAAAAAAAAAAATAAATAAAAAAAAAATTTAAAAAAAAAACAGAAACATTCGAGAGAAAACTGTATAATGAACCACTATTTCTTTAAGCATAATTGAACTAACGTTTTATGATTAAACTAGCAGGCCGGCCGCCCGACATTGCCCGGTCATTAAAAAAATTGTTAGTAGGCTGGCAGGCAGGCTCGAACCACTGACATGCGTTGCACGAGTGTTTGGGGGGAAAAGGGGGGAAAACAGATAACGAACCTGGAAGAAAACATGAACTTTTACCGCTACGTTGTGAAACCCTAAGAAATGGAAAACTTTCAAATTTAGCGATGTCAATCAAAATGTTGAATTGCTAATGAATGCAGAAATGAAGGTTGGCTGAAGGCCAGTTCAGCTTTCCGCCGTTTCATTAATTTGTTTCGCCACAATGTCGGGGGGACAACCACCTCCCTACCAAAGAAGAGGGAACTCTCGAAATGAATAGCAATTATTCGATATGAAGGGTTTTCCCCACATTGGTCAAAGCTAATTGCTTTTCTAGAGGTCCACGTTAAAACGGCCGGCGACTGATGGTATATATTTAAGCAAAATAGGCACAAGGCCGGTTTTTAATGTGGAGAGAGGAAGAAAGTGAATCAGCTCCCCCGAGAGGGGAACTGGATTGTGACAATTGGTATGAAGAGTTTCCCATTGGCCAAAACTGATTGCTACAAGAACAATGGTCTGATATGTGGTGTTGCCCACACATATGGTCTTTGATTACAGTATCTGCCAGAACAGATATTACACTTCTCCCAGGCTACGAAGGCCGGGGGAATGACAGTATTTATCTCCTTCCCCACTCAGCAAATTAGGTGCAGAGCCGTTTTTTTTATGTAGAGAGAAGAGGAAGGGGGAACTAGCTCTCCCGAGGGGGAACTGTTTAGGAGTTATTTATTTGCTTCCCCAATGAGCAAATTAGGTACAAGGCCGTTTTTTTTATATAGAGAGAGAGCGGGGGAGGGAGGACAAGATCCCGTGATGGAGAACGGGATAGTGACAGTTGGTATAAAGGATTAACCTCTACATTGATCAAAAGCAATGGTCCAATATGTAGGGTCGTCCCCACATATGGTCTTTGATTGCAGTATCTCCCGAAACAGACACTGCACTTATCTCGGGCTACGAAGGCCGAGGGAATGACAGTATTTATTTTCTTCCCCACTGAGCAAATTAGGCGCAGAGCCGTTTTTTTATGTAGAAGGAAAGGAAGGGGGAATCATCTCTCCCGAGGGGGAACTGTTTAGGAGTTATGTATTTGCTTCCCCAATGAGCAAATTAGGTACAAGGCCGTTTTTTTATATATAGAGAGAGCGGGGGAGGGAGGACAAGATCCCGTGATGGAGAACGGGATAGTGACAGTTGGTATAAAGGATTAACCTCTACATTGATCAAAAGCAATGGTCCGATATGTAGGGTCGTCCCCACATATTGTCTTTGATTGCAGTATCTCCCGAAACAGATACTACACTTATCTCGGGCTACGAAGGCCGAGGGAATGACAGTATTTATTTCCTTCCCCACCGAGCAAATTAGGCGCAGAGCCGTTTTTTTATGTAGAGGGAAAGGAAGGGGGAATCATCTCTCCCGAGGGGGAACTGTTTAGGAGTTATGTATTTGCTTCCCCAATGAGCAAATTAGGTACAAGGCCGTTTTTTTATATATAGAGAGAGCGGGGGAGGGAGGACAAGATCCCGTGATGGAGAACGGGATAGTGACAGTTGGTATAAAGGATTAACCTCTACATTGATCAAAAGCAATGGTCCAATATGTAGGGTCGTCCCCACATATGGTCTTTGATTGCAGTATCTCCCGAAACAGACACTGCACTTATCTCGGGCTACGAAGGCCGAGGGAATGACAGTATTTATTTTCTTCCCCACTGAGCAAATTAGGCGCAGAGCCTTTTTTTATGTAGAGCGAAAGGAAGGGGGAACTAGCTCTCCCGAGGGGGAACTGTTTAGGAGTTATTTATTTGCTTCCCCAATGAGCAAATTAGACACAAGGCCGTTTTTTTTATATAGAGAGAGCGGGGGAGGGAGGACAAGATCCCGTGATGGAGAACGGGATAGTGACAGTTGGTATAAAGGATTAACCTCTACATTGATCAAAAGCAATGGTCCGATATGTAGGGTCGTCCCCACATATGGTCTTTGATTGCGGTATCTCCCGAAACAGACACTGCACTTATCTCGGGCTACGAAGGCCGAGGGAATGACAGTATTTATTTTCTTCCCCACTGAGCAAATTAGGCGCAGAGCCTTTTTTTTATGTAGAGAGAAAGGAAGGGGGAACTAGCTCTCCCGAGGGGGAACTGTTTAGGAGTTATTTATTTGCTTCCCCAATGAGCAAATTAGACACAAGGCCGTTTTTTTTATATAGAGAGAGCGGGGGAGGGAGGACAAGATCCCGTGATGGAGAACGGGATAGTGACAGTTGGTATAAAGGATTAACCTCTACATTGATCAAAAGCAATGGTCCAATATGTAGGGTCGTCCCCACATATTGTCTTTGATTGCAGTATCTCCCGAAACAGATACTACACTTATCTCGGGCTACGAAGGCCGAGGGAATGACAGTATTTATTTCCTTCCCCACTGAGCAAATTAGGCGCAGAGCCTTTTTTTATGTAGAGAGAAGAGGAAGGGGGAACTAGCTCTCCCGAGGGGGAACTGTTTAGGAGTTATTTATTTGCTTCCCTAATGAGCAAATTAGACACAAGGCCGTTTTTTTTATATAGAGAGAGAGCGGGAGAGGATGGACAAGATCCCGCGATGGAGAACGGGATAGTGACAATTGGTATGGAGGGTTAACCCCTATATATATATTTAAATGCTGCCCACATCAGCATTATTTGGCACAAGGCCTGGAAAGTGGGATACCCGCAGGCTCCCCTAAAGGAGGGGCACTCCTGCAATTTTAAAAATTGCCTGAGTAACCCCGTCGGCATTCCCCGGTCGGGGCGCCTCAGGCAGCAAGCAATAAACTTGCCCCACCGGAAAGCCCGGTGGCAAGGCCTGGGAGGGTGGACCTCCTAGGTATTACCCAGGCGGTGTACCTCAGTCCAACAGGTGGTGGGCCGGTTCCCGGCCCCTCACCTGTTGGGCTGAGTGTCAAGTGACGAATCCTTGACTGGTACTGGTTAACCCCTATATTGATCAAAACTGATTACTACAAGAGCAATGATCTGATATATGGGGTCGCCCACACATATGGTCTTTGATTGCAGTCTCTGCCAGAACAGATACTACACTTCTCTCGGGCACTTTTATATGAAAAACGCAAACAAACACGCGAGTGTATGAAATAGCGTGAATTTTATAAAAAGTGCTTAAAATAATTCTAGAGATGACGTCTGTTCGCAAATCGTAAGGGGTCATAATAGGGGTCAAAGTATAAAAAAAATCACCGTTTTATATATATATTTTTTTTGCTCAGCATACACCTCACACCCGGGCAACGCCGGGCACCCATGCTAGTATATATATAAACGAGAATGTGTCTGTGTATATTTTCCTATGCAATAACTATCAATTTTAAGTCTACTGACTCGAAATTTGATATACAAGGTACTGAGATTTGGGAAAATCGTTGTGATCGGTTTTCGACGTTTTTCGAAAGGTCAAATCGCTGAACGTTGACAAGTTCAGCGATTTGACCTTTGAGAACTCTACCAAACTCCTCCAACAACTTCTTTTTTCTATTTTGTAAAACCTACACCTCTACACACCCGGGCACAGCCGGGCTGAAAGGCTAGTATATATATAAGTGAAAGTGTCTGTCTGTATGTCTGTGTACATTTCCCTACGCAATAACTCTGTCAATTTTAAGCCTACAGACTCGAAATTTGATATACAGGGTACTGAGATTTTGGAAAAATCTTTGTAATCCGTTTTCGGCCAGGGGCTTTGCTGTTAAGTGGCCAAAGTTCAACGATTTGATCTTTGATAACTCTACCAAACTCCTCCGCCAATTTTGCGAGCCTATCCTTGTTTTATCGTTATTTCCATGGCAGGTGCTCGTCTGAACTCCAATCTCTGGTCCCGCCCTCGCCAATCTTTCACGAAAAACACCCGTCTAGCTGAATCCACTATGAAAAATTTACCCCACTCTATATCTGTGCCTAAATCAAAACGCGGATTCCATGAACAAAGCTTCTTTCTTAGAACTGCACGCCTCTGGAACTCTGTTCCGTCTGCCTGCTTCCCACCGGACTACAACTTGGATGTGTTCAAGTCCAATGTTAACAAATTCCTAATGAACACTTCATTTCCTTATGTAAACACTTCATCAAATCTCCACACTAACGTAATGTACTTGCAATAACCCTTATCCCTGAGTGGCTTCCGGGCCTTGATAAGTGGTGATCACTGTGTAAAAAAAAAATTGAAATTTTAGATATAGGTTTATTGGACATGCATCTAACCTGATAACTTGATTTGAACCCAAAACATTAGATGTTAAGGGGTCATAATAGGGGTCAACGTTAAAAAAAATTAACTTTTCTTTTGTTCAACATACACCTCAAAACACACGGGCAACGCCGGGCACCCATGCTAGTATGTATATATATATATATATATATATATATATATATATATATATATATTTGTGAAAATGTCTGTGTATCAATCTATGTGTGTATATTTATCCACAAAATAACTTTCAATTTTCAGTCGATAGACTCGAAATCTTCAGTGCAGGGTGCCCCGATTATTGGTTGGTTGGTTGGTTGTTTTTGTTTTACGGCATATCAACCCTTTTCGGGTTATTTAATGCCGAATCCAAAGATTTTGAAGAAAAAATTTTTTTAATAGAATATATTTGTTGTTTTCACGTCGGTTTCTATTCAACCCATAGTTGGGACCCTAACAGGTACTACCACTCCAGGTCAGAGTGGACCTGGGAGCAATTGTAATTAAAGGGTGGCTCCACACTCCCCAAAGCCCGCAAGCTGGGGCCTCACCACTGGATATAGTTTAAGGTCATATCCAAGACTCCCATTGAGGGACTTTTACCCTCTGCAGGGGGGCAGTCGGCGTATTCTAATGCCCCACCGACAGGGCCCGTGCCCCGATTAACACCAGTCAAACGATTCGAACCTAATAACACGGGATTAGCGAAGAAGACCGTATCAATTCGGCTACCATTAACTGCGTGAAACAACGTTGAATATAAACATTTTTATTTTAAATGTTCATTTACGTCAGTCACACAGTGATCTAATATATATATATATATATATATATATATATATATATATATATATATATATATGTATATATATGGGTAAGGGGTAGAGAGAGACGGGAGGGTAGAGGGAGAGGGGAAGACGACTATACTTCATCTTTCTTTTTTTTCTTTTTATTTATTTTTCATTTTATTTTTATTTTTTTTTACTTAAGGGCTGCCCAAAAACTGAACATATCCTCGAAAAAGAAACGAAAATGCCAGAACAACGTACCAGAGACACCGGTATTCCCCACCTCTTACAGTGACGTCATACGAAACAACCCTCCATCAGCTCCGCCCTATTTGCTCAGGACAGCCGGGAGGCTGCAAGCACCCGGCGTTGGCAAGGTAAGTAATTCAACAGAATATTTATCTTCATCTCTATATAAATAAAATGAACTCATTTTTTCTCTATATAAATAAAATGAACCAATTTTTTCTCTATATAAATAAAATGAACTCATTTTTTCTCTATATAAATAAAATGAACAAATTTTTCTCTATATAAATAAAATTAACTCATTTTTTCTCTACATAAATAAAACCAACTCATTTTTTTTCTCTATATAAATAAAATGAACTCATTTTCCCTCTATATAAATGAAAGGAACTAATTTTCTTTCTCGATATAAATAAAATCAACGTATTTTTCTCTACACAAATTAAACGAACTTATTTTTGTTCGATATGAATAAATTAAACTGATTTTTTCTCTATATAAATAACATAAACTCATTTTTTGATCTATATAAATGAAATAGACTCATTTTTTCTCTCGATATAAATAAAATGAACTAATTTTATCTCTCGATATAAACAACATGAACTCAGTTTTACTCTAAATAAATAAACTCATTTTTTCTCTATATAAATAAAATGAATCATTTTTTCTATATATAAATAAAATGAACTCATTTTTTCTCTCGATATAAATAAAATAAACCCATTTTTTCTCTATATAAATAAAATGAACTCATTTTTTCTCTATATAAATACAAAGAACTCCATTTTTTCTCTATATAAATAAAATGAACTCATTTTTTCTCTATATAAATAAAATGAACTCATTTTTTCTCTATATAAATAAAATGAACTACATTTTTTCTCTATATAAATGAAATGAACTCATTTTTTCTCTATATAAATGAAATGAACTCATTTTTTCTCTATACAAAAAAAATGAACTCATTTGTTTTCTATATAAATAAAATGAACTCATTTGTTTTCTATATAAATGATATGACCTCATTTTTTCTCTATATAAATAAAATGAACTCATTTTTTCTCTATATAAAAAAAATGAACTCATTTATTCTCTATATAAATAAATTGAACTAATTTTTTTCTATATATAAATAAAATAACCTCATTTTTTTCTCTATAAAAATAAAAGAAACTCATTTTCTCTCTATATAAATAAAATGAACTAATTTTCTTTCTCGATATAAATAAAATAAACTCATTTTTGTTCTATGTAAATAAAATCACCGTATTTTTCTCTACACAAATTAAACGAACTTATTTTTGCTCTATATAAATAAAATGAATTCATTTTTGCTCTATATAAATAACATGAAATCATTTTTTCTCTATATAAACAACATGAACTCATTTTTTCTCTATATAAATAAAAGTAATTCATTTGTTTTCTATATAAATAAAATGAACTCATTTTTTTCTCTATATAAATATAATGAACTCATTTTTTCTCTATATAAATAAAATGAATTCATTTTTTCTCTATATAAATAAAATGAACTCATTTTTTCTCTATATAAATAAAATTAACTCATTTTTTCTCTATATAAATAAAATGAACTCATTTTTCACTATATAAATGAAATGAACTCATTTTGGCTCTATATAAATAACATGAAATCATTTTTTCTCTATATAAATAACATGAAATCATTTTTTCTCTATATAAATAAAAGTAATTCATTTGTTTTCTATATAAATAAAATGAACTCATTTTTTAATTAACTCATTTTTTCTCTATATAAATAAAATGAATTCATTTTTTCTCTATATAAATAAAATGAACTCATTTTTTCTCTATATAAATAAAATGAACTCATTTTTTCTCTATATAAATAAAATGAACTCATTTTTTCTCTATATAAATAAAATGAACTCATTTTTTCTCTATATAAATTAAATGAACTAATTTTTTCTCTATATAAATAAAATGTACTCATTTCTTCTCTATATAAATAAAATGAACTCATTTTTTCTCTATATAAATATAATGAACTCATTTTTTCTCTATATAAATAAAATGAACCAATTTTTTCTCTATATAAATAAAATTAACTCATTTTTCCTCTACATAAATAAACTCATTTTTTTCTCTATATACATAAAATGAACTCATTTTCTCTCTATATAAATAAAATGAACTCATTTTTGTTCTACGCAAATAAAATCAACGTATTTTGCTCTACACAAATTAAACGAACTCATTTTTGTTCGATATGAATAAATTAAACTGATTTTTTCTCTATATAAATAAAATGAACTCATTTTTTTATCTATATAAATAAAATTAACTCATTTTTTCTCTCGATATAAATAAAATGAACTAATTTTATCTCTCGATATAAATAAAATGAACTCATTTTTTTTATCTATATAAATAAAATGAACTCATTTTCTCTCTCGATATAAATACAATGAACCCATTTTTTCTCTCGATATAAATAAAATGACCTAATTTTATCTCTCGATATAAACAACATGAACACAGTTTTACTCTAAATAAATAAACGCATTTTTTCTCTATATAAAATAAATGAACTCATACCACTCTATATAAATAAAATGAACTCATCTTTAATCTATATAAATAAAATTAACTCATTTTCTCCCTACATAAATAAAATGAACTCATTTTGTTCTATATAAATAAATAGAATGAACTCATGTTTTCTCTATATAAATAAAATAACCTCATTTTTTCTCTATATAAAGAACATGAACTCATTTTTCCTCTATATAAATAAAATGTACTCATTTCTTCTCTATATAAATAAAATGAACTCATTTTTTCTCTATATAAATAAAATGTACTCATTTCTTCTCTATATAAATAAAATGAAATCATTTTTTCTTTATATAATTAAAATAAACTCATTTTTTCTCTTTATGAATAAAATGAATTCATTTTTTCTCTATATAAATAAAATGAATTCATATTTTTCTATATATAAATAAAATGAACTCATTTTTTCTCTATATAAATAAAATAAACTCATTTTTTTCTATATAAATAAAATGAACTCATTTTTTCTCTATATAAATAAAATGAACTCATTTTTTCTCTATATAAATAAAATGAACAAATTTTTTCTCTATATAAATAAAATGAACTCATTTTTTCTCTATATAAATAAAATAAACTCATTTTTTCTCTATATACATAAAATGAACTCATTTTTTATCTATATAAATAAAATTAACTCATTTTTTCTCTCGATATAAATAAAATTAACTCATTTTTTCTCTCGATATAAATAAAATGAACTAATTTTATCTCTCGATATAAATAAAATGAACTCATTTTCTCTCTCGATATAAATACAATGAACCCATTTTTTCTCTCGATATAAATAAAATGAACTAATTTTATCTCTCGATATAAACAACATGAACACAGTTTTACTCTAAATAAATAAACGCATTTTTTCTCTATATAAAATAAATGAACTCATACCACTCTATATAAATAAAATGAACTCATTTTTTCTCTTCATAAATAAAATGAACTCATTTTTTCTATATATAAATAAAATGAACTCATTTTTTTCTATATATAAATAAAATGAACTCATTTTTTCTCTATATAAATAAAATGAACTCATTTTTTCTCTATATAAATAAAATGAACTCATTTTGTCTATATATAAATAAAATGAACTCATTTTTTCTCTATATAAATAAAATGCACATTTTTTCTCTATATAAATAAAATGAACTCATTTTTTCTTTATATAAATAAAATGCACATTTTTTCTCTATATAAATAAAATGAACTCATTTCTTCTCTATATAAATAAAATGCACATTTTTTCTCTATATAAATAAAATCAACTCATTTTTTCTTTATATAAAAAAAATAAACTCATTTTTTCTCTATATAAATAAAATGAACTCATTTTCTTCTCTATTGAAATATAATAAACTTATTTTTTCTCTATATAAATAAAATGAACTCATTTTCTCTCTATATAAATAAAATGAACTCATTTTTTCTCTATATAAATAAAATGAACTCATTTTTTGCTCTATATAAATAAAATTAACTCATTTCTTCTCTATATAAATAAAATTAACTCATTTTTTCTCTATATACATAAAATTAACTCATTTTTTCTCTATATAAATAAAATGAACTCATTTTTTCTATATATAAATAAAATGAACTCATTTTTTCTATATACAAATAAAATAAACTCATTTTTTCTATATATAAATAAAATGAACTCATTTTTTCTATATATAAATAAAATGAACTCATTTTTGCTCTATATAAATAAAATGAACTCATTGTTTCTCTATATAAATAAAATGAACAAATTTTTTCTCTATATAAATAAAATGAACCAATTTTTTCTCTATATAAATAAAATGAACTCATTTGTTCTCTATATAAATAAAATGAACTCATTTTTTCTCTATATAAATAAAATGAACTCATTTTTTCTCTATATAAATAAAATGTACTCATTTCTTCTCTATATAAATAAAATGAACTCATTTTTTTCTCTATATAAATAAAAATAACTCATTTTTTCTCTTCATAAATAAAATGAACTCATTTTTTCTATTTATAAATAAAATGAACTCATTTTTTTCTATATATAAATAAAATGTACTCATTTTTTCTCTATATAAATAAAATGAACTCATTTTTTCTCTATATAAATAAAATGAACTCATTTTGTCTATATATAAATAAAACGAACTCATTTTTTCTCTATATAAATAAAATGAATTTTTTTTTCTCTATATAAGTAAAATGAACTCATTTTTTCTCTATATAAATAAAATGTACTCATTTTTTCTCTATATAAATAAAATGAACTCATTTTTTCTCTATATAAATAAAATGAGCTAATTTCTAATCTATATAAATAAAATGAACTCATTTTTTCTCTATATAAAAAAAATGAACTCATTTTTTCTCTATATAAATAAAATGATCTCATTTTTTCTATATATACGTAAAATTAACTCAGTTTTTCTCGATATAAATAAGATAAACTCAGTTACCTCTCTCTATATGTAAAATGAACTCATTTTTTCTATATATATAAAATGAACTCATTTTTTCTATATATATAAAATGAACTCATTTTTTTCTATATATATAAAATGAACTCATTTTTTTCTATATATATAAAATGAACTCATTTTTTTCTATATATATATATATAAAATGAACTCATTTTTTTCTATATATATATAAAAGGAACTAATTGTTTCTACATATGAATAAAATGAACTAATTTTCTCTCTCTCTCTCTCTCTCTATATATATATATATATATATATATATATATAAATACATAAAATGAACTAATTTTTTCTTTATATAATATTAACTCATTTCTTCTCTATATAAATAAAATGAACTCATTTTATCTATCTATATATATATATATATATATATAAAATGAACTCATTTTTTCTCTATATAAATAAAATGAACTCATTTTTTCTCTATATAAATAAAATGAACTCATTTTTTCTATATATAAATAAAATGAACTCATTTTGTCTATATATAAATAAAATGAACTCATTTTTTCTATATATATATAAAATGAAATCATGTTTTCTCTATATAAATAAAATGAACTCATTTTTTCTCTATATAAATAAAATGAGCTTTATATATATATATATATATATATATATATATATATATATATATAAAATGAACTCATTTTTATATATACATAAAGTGAACTCATTTTTTCTACATATAAATAAAATGAACTCATTTTTTCTCTATATAAATAAAATGAACTCATTTTTGTTCTATATAAATAAATAAAATCACCTAATGTTTTCTTTATAGAAATAAAATGAACTCATTTTCTCTCTAAATAAAATTAACATTTGTTCTCTATATAAAAAATGAACTCATTTCATCCCTATATAAATAAAAGAAACTTATTTTTCTTTATATAAATAAAAATAACTCATTGGACTCTATATAAGTAAAATGAACTCATTTTGTCTTTATATGAATAAAATGAGCTCATTTTCTCGCTATATAAATAAAATGAACTCATTTTTGTTCCATATAAATAAATACAAGGAACTCATTTTTTCTCTATATAAATAAAATGAACTCATTTTTTCTATATATAAATAAAATGCACTCATTTGTTCCATATATAAATAAAATGAACGTATTTTTCTCTATATAAATAACATGAACTAATTTTTTCTCTTCTCTTCTATCTATCTTCTTCTTGTTCCACCTGTCTATCCATCTAGTCTTCTATGTACCTTCTTCTATCTATTTATCTATCTATCTATCTTCTATCTTTCTTCTATCTATATAAATAAAATGACCTGATATTTCTCGTCTGATTTTGACCTTAATAGTATTAGAAATCTAGACAATTTCTGCAGACGTACTATGCACAAACTGCATCACGGTATCTGAGGTGTGTCATAGGCATATTAGCTATCCGCTTACTCACAGATCGGCGCTTCCTATATTATATCCGGTGAGACTTCACTGCCAAAATCGGTTACAGTCAATGGAGGTAGTAAAGCCATCTCTCTTCCACGGCCACTCATTTACACCATCCGTGTCAAGCTGGCCTATTTGTTATCATACTTAACTCACCGCCTTTAGCTCGAGTATTTTTTTTACTTACAAGAAGTTAACCGTTTAAAAAAAATAAAAAATAAAAAAAAACAGTCGCATACACAGGTCTCAGTTTCTGTATTAATCAAAATATAATATTGTTCATATTTTACATCTGGGTAATGCCAGGCGGACTGCTAGTTTCAGATAATTTATTTACACGTTTGTATAGTTTTGGAGCCTAGAGTTGTGCATCATATCTTCTTCATCTGCTTTATCCAAGGATGCTAACACTGTTCTCTGCAAAATTTGGTGAAATTCTTGAGAAATCAATTTTTTTTTGTTTCTAAATGGCAAGTGAATTCACAAACTTACAACATATTTGTTATTATACTAAAGCGAAGACAAAGTCGGGTTCAATTAAAAATTTAATGACCAAATGATACAATTCAATTTTACTTAAAATCCTACTTAAAAAAATTAAAAACATCTAGTAGGAAAAAAATGGCTAAGAAATGAAATACTTTCAGGCAATGCAGAGGCATGTTTTGGAAACTGAAAATTTAATTTTTTTATAAATTACATATAAATTATTAAAACCTATGCAGAAGAAATCAAAGGAGACAAATAAGGACGAACGCCGCTTTAGGGTTTCATAAAAACAGGCCTGCAATTTAGGTGAAACACACCATGCTTACTTTTACGTTGGTTAAAATATAAACCGAACAACTATACATATTCTTACAGTGCATTAAAACTTATGATACTTCAATTCCGTTTTATCTTGCATCTTCGTCAATTACAACATATTTTTGGATGGGGGTTCCATGTATCTTCATCTGCTTTTCGTTTTGCCGATCTTTCCCTTTCTCTAATTTATTTCTCTTTTCCGTGTTTCCTCTTCTTTTCGGCAAGTTTATCAGCGTTCCTCTCCATTTTTATTTATTTATTTATTTTTATAAACTTTCCTCTGTTTCTGTTTTATATATAAATAAAATAACCTCATTTTTTCTCTTTATAAATAACATGAACTCATTTTTTCTTTATATAAATCAAATGAACTCATGTTTTGGAAACTGAAAATTTAATTTTTTTATAAATTACATATAAATTATTAAAACCTATGCAGAAGAAATCAAAGGAGACAAATAAGGACGAACGCCGCTTTAGGGTTCCATAAAAACAGGCCTGCAATTTAGGTGAAACACACCATGCTAACTTTTACGTTGGTTAAAATATAAACCGAACAACTATACATATTCTTACAGTGCATTAAAACTTATGATACTTCAATTCCGTTTTATTTTGCATCTTCGTCAATTACAACATATTTTTGGTGGGGGTTCTATGTATCTTCATCTGCTTTTCGTTTTGCCGATCTTTCCCTTTTTCTAATTTATTTCTCTTTTCCGTGTTTGCTCTTTTTTTCGGCAAGTTTATCAGCGTTCCTCTCCATTTTTATTTATTTATTTATTTTTTATAAACTTTCCTCTGTTTCTGTTTTATATATAAATAAAATAACCTCATTTTTTCTCTTTATAAATAACATGAACTCATTTTTTTCTTTATATAAATCAAATGAACTCATGTTTTGGAAACTGAAAATTTAATTTTTTTATAAATTACATATAAATTATTAAAACCTATGCAGAATAAATCAAAGGAGACAAATAAGGACGAACGCCGCTTTAGGGTTTCATAAAAACAGGCCTGCAATTTAGGTGAAACACACCATGCTAACTTTTACGTTGGTTAAAATATAAACCGAAAAACTATACATATTCTTACAGTGCATTAAAACTTATGATACTTCAATTCCGTTTTATCTCGCATCTTCGTCAATTACAACATATTTTTGGATGGGGGTTCTATGTATCTTCATCTACTTTTCGTTTTGCCGATCTTTCCCTTTCTCTAATTAATTTCTTCTCTTTTCCGTGTTTGCTCTTTTTTTCGGCAAGTTTATCAGCGTTCCTCTCCATTTTTATTTATTTATTCATTTTTATAAACTTTCCTCTGTTTCTGTTTTATATATAAATAAAATAACCTCATTTTTTCTCTTTATAAATAACATGAACTCATTTTTTCTTTATATAAATCAAATGAACTCATGTTTTGGAAACTGAAAATTTAATTTTTTTATAAATTACATATAAATTATTAAAACCTATGCAGAAGAAATCAAAGGAGACAAATAAGGACGAACGCCGCTTTAGGGTTTCATAAAAACAGGCCTGCAATTTAGGTGAAACACACCATGCTAACTTTTACGTTGGTTAAAATATAAACCGAAAAACTATACATATTCTTACAGTGCATTAAAACTTATGATACTTCAATTCCGTTTTATCTTGCATCTTCGTCAATTACAACATATTTTTGGATGGGGATTCCATGTATCTTCATCTGCTTTTCGTTTTGCCGATCTTTCCCTTTCTCTAATTTATTTCTCTTTTCCGTGTTTCCTCTTCTTTTCGGCAAGTTTATCAGCGTTCCTCTCCATTTTTATTTATTTATTTATTTTTATAAACTTTCCTCTGTTTCTGTTTTATATATAAATAAAATAACCTCATTTTTTCTCTTTATAAATAACATGAACTCATTTTTTCTTTATATAAATCAAATGAACTCATGTTTTGGAAACTGAAAATTTAATTTTTTTATAAATTACATATAAATTATTAAAACCTATGCAGAATAAATCAAAGGAGACAAATAAGGACGAACGCCGCTTTAGGGTTTCATAAAAACAGGCCTGCGATTTAGGTGAAACACACCATGCTAACTTTTACGTTGGTTAAAATATAAACCGAAAAACTATACATATTCTTACAGTGCATAAAAATTTATGATACTTCAATTCCGTTTTATCTCGCATCTTTGTCAATTACAACATATTTTTGGATGGGGATTCCATGTATCTTCATCTGCTTTTCGTTTTGCCGATCTTTCCCTTTTTCTAATTAATTTCTCTTTTCCGTGTTTCCTCTTTTTTTCGGCAAGTTTATCAGCGTTCCTCTCCATTTTTATTTATTTATTCATTTTTATAAACTTTCCTCTGTTTCTGTTTCTACGAACTGTACATTTCGTTTATTTATTTATTTTTTCTCTCTTTACGTTTTTCGTCCTCCTTCGGCAAGTTTAACATCGTTTCTTTCATTCTTTAATACAGCCGGAGTTTTGTAACACTGCCTTTCTCCCGATGTGCATATTTTATTTATATCTTTAATTAATTTGTTTCTTTCTTTTCTCAAGTTTTCTCTTAGAGGTGGCACTAGGAACCCGTTTTTTTTTTACATTCTATTTCCTTTTCCCCATCTTTTTTGAGGTGGGCGGGGTTTGAATCGTCTGTCTCACGTTCGTATATAACAACATATTTGCTGGGTAGATTTAGGGTTGCTAGCATTCTTCCATTACACCACCTCGAGCCACAGCAACGCGTGCACGGGTAGGTGTATCAGAATTTTTGGTAGGAATTTTTGAAACCCCTAACACGAAACTGCGAATAAAATATAAAAAAATCGTAATTTCTCTTTTTAAAAGTGGGTTGTTTATTTTCTTTATGGAATATACTTAGAAAATAAACTATTAAAGTTGTTTAAAAAGTAATAGCAATATTTTTTTGTTTACACAGTGATCACCACTTATCAAGGCCCGGAAGCCACTCAGGGATAAGGGTTATTGCAAGTACATTACGTTAGCGTGGAGATTTGATGAAGTGTTTACTTAAGGGGGCGGTTCATTAGGAATTTGTTTACGTTGGACTTGAACACATCCAAGTTGTAGTCCGGAGGGAAGCAGGCAGACGGAACAGAGTTCCACAGGCGTGCAGTTCTAAGAAAGAAGCTTTGTTCATGGAATCCACGTTTTTATTTAGGCACAGATAAAGAGTGGGGGGGGAATTTTTCACAGTAGATGCAGCTAGACGGGTGTTTTTCGTGAAAGATTGGCGAGGGGGGATCAGAGATTGGAGTTCAGATGAGCACCTGCCATGGAAATAACGATAAAACAAGGATAGGCTCGCAACGTCTCTTCTGTGGGAGAGAGGTTGCAGGGTAGAGAAAAGGGCATCCCCCACTAAGCCATGAAGTCTATTTTGTACTCTGTCAAGGCAGGATAGGCTGTGTTTAGCAGCTTCTGCCCAGATATGGCAACAGTATTCCATCCTTGGAGGTACTTGGTTCTTATATAGATAGAGAATTGCATCAGTAGTGAGATATCTTCTGGAGCTTATGTATTTCCGTCCAGCGTCTTATTCATTACGTTATGATGCCACAGACAACTTCCGGTTTAGTTTTTATCGTTTATATATTTACGTGATCATTTTTGTTGTTTTTGATTTTTTAAACGATAATGAGGTTAGTGTCTTGACCTTGAAGATCGGATGTATCTTTTAAGAAATAATTATATATAATCTTTCATATTCTGAAAATTTTATATATATATATATATATATATATATATATATATATATATAATTTAAAGGAGATTAGAACAATAGTCTAAAGAGCTTAGTGTATTTTAATGTAACAGTGAAATTACTAGTTTAATTAAAATACAGGAAAGAGAAAGTGCTCGTTGTAATTTAGATATATAATAAGCTCGATAGGTAAATATCCTAGAGCTAATTCAATATTAAGTAATGTGATTGATAATTTAAAATTTTAAAATCAAATTATAATTAAATTAAAAATCCGTTTCATAAGAAGGAACAACAACAAAATCAATTATCTGTACGATCGTTTCGGAAAACAATGCTTTTTATTATGGTATACATCAAATTACGTACATAATTACATATAGCTTTTTAATAAGCAAGGTCTCCTCGTCAGCAAATTTTGAAGGGGTTTTATTGAATTTAAAAGACACTATAAATAAACCTAGCATTAAGATAAAAAGCTATACCAAACATCTAAATGAGTATTTTAACCATAGTTCCTGATTTCAAAAAGCGAAAAATTAAAAGATTCATCTGCCTTACTTTTAATGCTAGGTTTATTTATGGTGTTATTTAAATTCAATAAAAACACTTCAAAATTTGCTGATGAGGAGACCTTGCTTATTAAAAAACTATATGTAATTATTGTACGTAACTTGATGTCTACCACAATAAAAAGCATTGTTTTCCGAAACGATCGTACAGATAATTGATTTTGTTGTTCCTTCTTATGAAACGGATTGTTAATTTAATTAAAATTTGATTTTTAAATTTTAAATTATCAATCACATTACTTAATATATATATATATATATATATATATATATATATATATATATATATATATATATATATATATATATATAATGTTTAGAGTTACAGAATTTATATACAGTTTTGAAAATAATAAGCGGAAGTTTCTCAAGAGCTCTTTCGGCTATCATCTCATCAGGTTGGTTGGTTGGTTGGTTTTGTTTTACGGCATATCAACCCTTTTCAGTTTATTTAATGCCGAATCCAAAGATTTTGAAGAAAAATGTTTTAATAGAATACGTTTGTTGTTTTCAAGGCGGTTTCTATTTAACCCATAGTTGGGACCCTAATAGGTACTACCACTCCGGGTCAGAGTGGACCTGGGAGCAATCGCAATTAAAGGGTGACGCCACACTCCCCAAAGCCCGCAAGCTGGGGCCTCACGACTTGATATAGTTTAAGGTCATATCCAGGACCCATCTCGTCGGGAGAAAATCGATAGCGAACAAAATAATAATATGTCGAAAAATAAAGAGTTCTAATGGGGAACTTATTGAATGTGCCAAAAGTACGGGGGACACTAAAATAAATTTATTAACATTTAAAAACGATTAAAATATTGGCACAACGAGGGAGAAAAAAAAACGGGAGAAATATATATAATTTTCAGAATATGAGAGATTATATATAATTATTTCCACAGCCAAACAACGTCGCGGCCCACAAGAGCCATGGCAACCAACGAACTGGAAGTCCAAGACACGAGTTTCGACCTCATTTGGGCTCATCAGTTAGACATATCCGCACCCAGGATTTGAAACCCAAGCCTCTTACATGCGAGGCAAACACTTTGCCAACCGAGCAAATGCCCCGTACATACCCGAAAGTATCCTGCACCTCTTTAAGACTACCATTCGCCCATGTATGGAGTATTGCTGTCACATTTGGGCTGGTACATCTGCTACTAGTCTCTCGCTCCTTGACAAGGTTCAAAAGAGAGTCGCAAACCTGATAGGCCCTGAACTTGCATCTAAGCTTCAGCCTCTGTCCCTTCGACGAAATGTTGCATCCCTCTGCCTTTTCTACAAGTATTTTAGTGGTGAATGCTCTGGCAAACTGCAAGCACTTGTGCCCCCACGACGCGAGCGCCCTCGACAAACCCGACAGGCTACTAGATCCCACACTCACACTGTAGAGACCCCTAGATGTAAAAGATCTTTCTACTCCAGTAGTTTCTTCCCCAGAACTGCTAGACTTTGGAATTCCATTCCAGGTCCCTGCTTCCCCAACAGTACTGACGTGCAGAAGTTCAAGTGTAACGTGAACCGACATCTTGCTGCCCAAATCCCTACATAGTGCCCCAGTAGTTGTTGCCCCTGATAGTAGCCCCCTACACGAAAGTGGCAATTTGCCTTGTTTGGGGTGAAAATGTAATAAAAATAAAATAAAATAAAATAAAGAAATTTTATTAACCGCGTCCCTTGTCGACTTCGATGACCGCGTCCATTATCGGGATGAAGTAGGTCACTTCCACAGTCTGATTGCGCCGGGGGTTGCTTGGTCTGTGTTTGTTGATAGAAATTCTTGTGTGCGGGACGTTTGCTCAGTTGGCAGAGGGCTCGGGTTTCAAATCCCGGGTGCGGATATGTCTGACTGATGAGGAAAAATGAGGGCGAAACTCGAGTGTTGGACATTTTTTTTTTACACAGTGATCACCACTTATCAAGGCCCGGAAGCCACTCAGAAATAAGGGTTATTGCAAGTACAGTACGTTAGTGTGGAGATTTGATGAAGTGTTTACTTAAGGGGGCGGTTTGCCAGAAATTTGTTAACATTGGACTTGAACACATCCAAGTTGTAGTCCGGTGTGAAGCAGGCAGACGGAACAAAGTTCCACAGGCGTGCAGTTCTAAGAAAGAAGCTTTGTTCACGGAATCCGCGTTTTGATTTAGGCACAGATATAGAGTGGGGGAAATTTTTCACAGTGGATTCAGCTAGACGAGTGTTTTTCGTGAAAGATTAGCGAGGGGGGACCAGAGATTGGAGTTCAGACGAGCACCTGCCATAAAAATAACGATAAAACAAGGATAGGCTCGCAACGTCTCTTCTGTGGGAGAGAGGTTGCAGGGTAGAGAAAAGGGCATCCCCCACTAAGCCATGAAGTCTATTTTGTACTCTGTCAAGGCAGGATAAGCTGTTTTTAGCAGCTCCTGCCCAGATATGGCAACAGTATTCCATCCTTGGACGTACTTGGCTTTTATATAGATAGAGAATTGCATCAGTAGTGAGATATCTTCTGGAGCGGTAGAAGGATCCCACTATCTTTCCAGCGACCTTGGCAATAGACTTGATGTACGTGTTCCATTTCAGATCAGGAGTAAAGGTCAAGCCCAGAAGCTTGTCAAAACACGGGGCCTCACCCAGACGAGAGCCATCCATCACAATTGATGCCAGATGGGGATCAGAGCGTTGATGATGTAAGGATAGGAGTTTGGTTTTGGATGCATTAAAGGTAACTAGCCACATCTTCCCCCACTGAACCATGCGCTCGAGATCAGAGGAGAGAGAATCAGAGAGAACTTTGTCATTTACAGCCTTTGATGTGTTGCCGTAGATGGTCGTGTCATTAGCATAGATGTCAACGAATGATTTAAGTATGTGTTTAGGGAGGCCATTGATGTAGATCAGGAAGAGAGTTGGGCCCAGGATTGACCCCTGAGGGACTCCAGTATTTATATTGCAGGCCTCCGATTTTTGTCCATCTACCACTACTCTTATGAGCCTATCGGAGAGAAATGATTTAATGATTGAGAAAACATTTCCAGTTATACGGTAACTGGAAATCTTGTGAAGTAGACCCTTATGCCATACATTGTCGAAGGCCTTTGGTATGTCAAGAGCAATTTCCCTAGAAAGGAAGCCTTTGTCAAGAGATACATTGATCCTGTGGGATATAACCATCAGCACATCTGCTGTAGATCTTGCAGAACGGTAACCATATTGTGTGTCACTAAGAAGGTTATTTCTGCTGAGGTGGTTGACTATTTCTCTATTTAATATGGATTCCAGCAACTTACTCATAACACACAGGAGACTTATTATCTGTACTGAGAGGGAGATGACTTATCACCTGAATTCTTAAATACAGGGCAAACTGATGAGGTCTTCCAGGGAGTCGGAAAGCACTTCTTAAGGCAGCGCTTAAATAGTTTCGTAAGTATGGGAGCAAGTTCTGGTTGAAGCTTTTTTGCACGGATATTTGTATGTTACCTAGCTTGTTCTGTGTTATAGGAGGAAATATGGGGAGTTGATGGCCTTCGTCGCATAGGGTAGAATTAGCTGCAAAGTTCTTTACAAATAGTTTGGCCTTGTCTGATGCTGACGAGATGACCTCTGGTCCATTGATAATGGTTGGGATAGAATGCACACTTCTGTTCAGGATCCTATTTGTTATTTGCCAAAACTGGTGGGAACCAAGCCACTGATCAACTACCTTGGATTTAACAGACTGGGCATATAGCTCTCTTGTATTTTTTTTACTCTTTTACAGTGGTTGCTGGCAGTCCTGAAAGCAGCTTTAGTCTCAGTGCACCACTTTACGTATATATAGTGTCCTAGCAGGCCAGCTTCCGGTTTGTTAGCTTTCATGCCTTTTGTGGGCTGCGGAAATAATTATATATATATATATATATATATATATATATATCATTGTTGAGCTTGATTAAATCCGACGATATGAAATAAAATGGAGGTGGAAGGACCTGGATACTCAACGTTTCGCCCGATTTATGCGGGCTTCTTCAAGAGGGACGGTCATTGATATATATATATATAAGTGAACGTGTCTGTGTGTGTATATACATTTCCCTACGCAATAACTCTGTCAATTTTTAGTCTTCAAACTCGAAATTTGATATACAGGGTACTGAGATTTGGGAAAATCGATGTGATCCGTTTTCCACCAGAAATTTGGCTTTTAACGGGTCAAAGTTCAACGATTTGACCTTTGAGAACTCTACCAAACTCCTCCAACAATTTTGGTCTTAAACACTTGAAATTTTACATATAGGTTCCTTGGACATGGATCTAACTTAATAACGGAATTTGAGCCCAAAACAATAAAGGTTAAGGGGTCATAATAGGAGTGAAAGTTAAAAAATTTGACCGCTTTTTTTTGTTTTTTTTTTTGCTCAACATACACCTCCAAACACCCGGGCAACAGCGGGTTGAAATACTAGTATATATAAACTCAAATGACCTTGTAACCTTGTATGTAACCCACTTTCCGGTTTATGACATCCGGTTGTGCATGCGCACATGACATGCGCACTGAAATATTAACGTTATTATTTCGAAATTATTATTTAACATGGGAAGAGTGGGATTTAAAATAACTTAAACGTAATACAGAAATAAACGATGTAAAAAAAAGCAGATATATCAAAATTTGAATTTAACTATAATAAGTATTGTGGTATCTGTTCAGTACACATTTACCTATAAGTATGGCCAACCACTTATAATTCAGTAACTGTAAAAATTTTTTTAAAAATAATCAATTATAATAAACAGAACGACTCATAGAAATCTATCTATATTCCTTTTTTCATTTTAATATACTTTCATAGAAATGTTTCTGTTATGTCAAAAAACTATTTTCTTTACATCACAAGTGTCACGCTCATACATGAATTCCATAGCTAATATAACATACTGACCCAACGGGTCACGAGTAGTCTAGTATATATATATATATATATATATATATATATATATATATATATATATATATATAACTACTTCATTTATTCGCATAAATTTAATATATGAAAGTATAGATTTATGCGTAAACTTTAAGTATTTACTTCAAAAGTGCTCAATACGTAGGTAGAGCTAGTTAGTAATTTATAAAATATATATGGCGATTAAGCTACACTGAATATTCTGCGTTTCATCCACTATAGGATTCGTCAGGCTTATGCGCAAACTTTTTGGTTGCTTCCTGTTTTTATATATGTTGAGGATTTCTAGTTAGCCAATCAGCTTTCTAGTATCCACCGCGCCCCCTCCTATCAGCCAATGGGCATGCCTCCATGAAAAATTTGCTATCCTGCACTTTAAAGAACCTCAAAATCTATTAAACTGTAGACGAGAAATAGCAAACAACTGTGTTCACAAAATAAAACTTACTCTAGGATAGCGATACAAAATAGCTTTAAACCTAACAATAACAATAGAAAACAAACAAATAAATAAATTAAATAAACATGAATATACATAAACGATCACACATATATATGTATATATATATATATATATATATATATATATATAGATATATATGTATATATATATATGCATGTATGTGTGTACACATAGGTATATTTATTTATATATATATATAAAAAAAAAGGAAGGAAAAGATCTACCTTAAACCACTAACCTAGTTCTAAAACAGATCCTTTGTTCGATAAAATGCATGCCCATTGGCTGATAGGAAGGGGCGCGGTGGATACTAGAAAGCTGATTGGCTAACTAGAAATCCTCAACATATATAAAAACAAGAAGCAACCAAAAAATTCGCGCATAAGCCTGACGAATCCTATAGTGGATTAAACGCAGAATATTCAGTGTAGCTTAATCGCCATATATATTTTATGAATTACTATATATATATATATATATATATATATATATATATATGTGTGTGTGTTTTTATTTGTTTTTGTTAGCAATACTTTCTTAAATAAATTCAAGTATTTATATGAAAGTGCATTTTTACCTAAATGCTTGTTGCGAATAATTTTCCCATTGACCAATCTGGTACCCCCTTTTAATGGGGAGCGACATATATATTATTTTTAAAATATAATTATCCACTGACACGTGTTTCGTCGTCCACGACTCATCAGAGTGGCTGAATCTAGCAAGATTCGAAATCGGCACCTCGTGATAAGAAGCCTAAACCTCTACCACCGATTTCGAATCTCGGTAGATTCAGTTACTCTGATGAGTCATGGACGACGAAACACGTGTCAGTGGATAATTATATTTTAAAAATAATATATATGCCACTCCCCATTAAAAGGGGGTACCAGATTGGTCAATGGGAAAATTATTCGCAACAAGCATTTAGGTAAAAATGCACTTTCGTATAAATACTTGAATTTATTCAAGAAAGTATCGCTTACAAAAACAAATAAAAACATCTACGTAAAAGTGATACATTTAGTAGTCCGGCGAGGTTAGCACCGTGATAGAGGTTTAGGCTTCTTATCACGAGGTGCCGATTTCGAATCGCGCTAGATTCAGCCACTCGGATGAGTCGTGGACGACGAAACACGTGTCAGTGGATAATTATATTTTTAAAATAATATTACATAATATATATGATGATTGCAATGTCTCTTGTCAGACGAGTGCCACTCCCTCAGACATTTAAAATCCATGAGCCCAAATGCCTGAGGGAGTATCTATACAAAGATGATGTTACAGAGTCTTAGCTTTGTACGACAGCTAAGTCTCTCTCTCGGTTCAAAATGTTGAGATCCAGCAACAAGCAAGAGCAAGATAGCCAGCAACAAATTAAACTGCAGATCAGCTTAATGCGGGTAATGGTCTTCCGCTTTATGGTTTTTTTTAAATCAGAGATTTGCTTCTCCTAGAAAGGTTGCCTTCACCACGGCTTACGGGAGCCCTCTCCACCCCAATACACATATACACACACACACACAAATATACACGGTGCTAGTTGGCCGTTGACCCAGAAAAAGAGTTCATTCGCCCTTTGAAAGGTCTTGTTTTTAATCCTTCAGGGAGACTAGCCGCCCTCCTCACCAAACAAGTCTGGTGGGGGAACCAGTTTAGTCGCCGGTGACCCGACCATGAGACAGGTAGTACTGGGTTACATGGTACCAGTAGCATATGACATGACCTGACAGCATACATATATATATATATACATATATATACATATACATACATATATATATATATATACATATATATACATATATATCTGCTTGTACATACATATATACATGCATATATACATATACATACATTTATACATATATACATTTATACATATATATATTTACACATATATATATATTTACACATTTATACATATACACATTTATACATATATATGTACATATATTTATACATATTTATACATATATATATTTATACATATATATATTTATACATCACAGACCCAGAAAAGAGTTCATTCGCCCTTTGGAAGGTCTCGTTTTTAATCCTTCAGGGAGACTAGCCGCCCTCCTCACCAAACAAGTCTGGTGGGGGAACCAGTTTAGTCGCCGGCGACCCGACCATGAGACAGGTAGTACTGGGTTACATGGTACCAGTAGCATATGACATGACCTGACAGCATGCATATATATATATACATATATATATACATATATATACATACATATATATATACATATATATACATATATATCTGCTTGTACATACATATATACATGCATATACATACATATACATATACATACATTTATACATATATATATTTACACATATATATATATTTACACATTTATACATATATATGTACATATATTTATACATATTTATACATACATTTATACACATATATACATATATATACATATATTTATACATATATATTTATACATATATATACATATATATATTTATACATATATATATTTATACATATATATATTTATACATCACAGACCCAGAAAAGAGTTCATTCGCCCTTTGGAAGGTCTCGTTTTTAATCCTTCAGGGAGACTAGCCGCCCTCCTCACCAAACAAGTCTGGTGGGGGAACCAGTTTAGTCGCCGGTGACCCGATCATGAGGCAGGTAGTACTGGGTTACATGGTACCAGTAGCATATGACATGACCTGACAGCATACATATATATACATACATATATATATATACATATATATACATATACATACATATATATATATACATATATATACATATACATACATATATATATATACATATATATACATATACATACATATATATATATACATATATATACATATATATATATACATATATATACATATATATCTGCTTGTACATACATATATACATGCATATATACATATACATATACATACATTTATACATATATATATATTTACACATATATATATATTTACACATTTATACATATACACATTTATACATATATATGTACATATATTTATACATATTTATACATACATATATATACATATATATACATATATTTATACATATATATACATATATATATTTATACATATATATATTTATACATCACAGACCCAGAAAAGAGTTCATTCGCCCTTTGGAAGGTCTCGTTTTTAATCCTCCAGGGAGACTAGCCGCCCTCCTCACCAAACAAGTCTGGTGGGGGAACCAGTTTAGTCGCCGGTGACCCGATCATGAGGCAGGTAGTACTGGGTTACATGGTACCAGTAGCACATGACATGACCTGACACACACATATATATATATACATACATACATGTATATATATATATATATATATATATAACTGATATGTCTGACTGATGAGTCAAAATGAGGGCGAAACTTGAGTCTAGGACTATATATATATGCACCCTTTAATTAAAGAAAAAATGACTAATTATTCCCCTTGCATTATGTAATTATACAAATAACATTAACTTACAATTTCTTTCGAATTATAAATCAAAAGTATGCTAACGGAAATAAATTATTGCACGGGCGTCCTTTTTGAAAATTCCTCATTCGATAAGCAATAGCAATGGCCAACGACTCTTTATCTGAGAGTCCATCTTTCAAACTCCTTGGCCTAACGTTCACAGGAAACATGAGTTGGAACAATTACATTGAAGGCATTGCCAGGGCCGCTGCAAGAAAGGTAGGCTCTCTCTACCGTGCTAGAAAACTACTAACACCCGAAAGTATCCTGTACCTCTATAAGGCCACCATTCGCCCATGTATGGAGTATTGCTGCCACATCTGGGCTGGTGCATCTGCTACTAGTCTCTCGCTCCTTGACAAGGTTCAAAAGAGAGTCGCAAATCTGATAGGCCCTGAACTGGCATCTAAGCTTCAGCCTCTGTCCCATCGACGAAATGTTGCATCCCTCTGCCTGTTCTGCAAGTATTTTAGTGGTGAATGCTCTGATGAACTGCAATCACTTGTGCCCCCACGACGCGAGCACCCTCGACAAACCCGACAGGCTACTAGATCCCACCCCCACACTGTAGAGGTCCCTAGATGTAAAAGATCTTTTTACTCCAATAGTTTCTTCCCCAGAACCGCAAGACTCTGGAATTCCATTCCAGGTCCCTGCTTCCCCAACAGTACTGACGTGCAGAAGTTCAAGTGTAACGTGAACCGACACCTTGCTGCCCAAATCCCTACATAGTACCCCAGTAGTTGTTGCCCCTGATAGTAGCCCCCTACACCAAAGTGGCAATTTGCCTTGTTTGGGGTGAAAATGTAATAAAAAAAAAAAAAAAAAAAAAAAGGTGAAAAGCTATAGCAAACATCTATATGAGTACTTTAACCATAGTTCCTGATTTCAAAAGGCGAAAAATTAAAAGGTAAATATTTGTACTTATATTTTTATGTATATATCTGTATATCTATGTATATGTATATATGTGTCATTTTTTTCATATATATGCATGTATGTATGTATGTATGTATGTATAATATTGTACTTAAACCAAATTTATATTTTACTCTATTTCTTTTCTATGTCTAACCCATATTAATTTTCTTATCAATTTTAAATCCAAACCTTTTATTTTAATTTTTTCCCGATACATCTGCCTTACTTTTAATGCTAGGATTATTTATGGTGTCTTTTAAATTTAATAAAAACCCTTCACAATTTGCTGATGAGGAAACCTTGTTTGTTAAAAAACTATATGTAATAATTATTGTCCGTAACTTGATGTCTATCACAATAAAAACACTGTTTTCCGAAACGATCGTACAGATAATTGATTTTGTTGTTGTTCCTTCTTATGAAACGGAATTATAATTTGATTTTTAAATTATCAATCACATTACTAAATATTAAATTAGCTCTAGGATATTTAACTATCGAGCTTATTATATATCTAAATTACAACGAGAACTTTTTCTTTCCTGTATTTTAATTAAACTAGTAATTTCACTATTACATTAAAATACACTCTGTTCTTTAGACTATTGTTCTAATCTCCTTTAACTTTATATATATACTAGCATTTCAGCCCGGCGTTGCCCGGGTGTTTGGAGGTGTATGCTGAGCAAAAAAAAAAAAAGAGTAAATTTTTTTTAATTTGACCCCTATTATGACCCCTTAAAATTTATAGTTTCGGGCTCAAATCACTTTATTAAGTTAGATCCAGGTTCAAGGAACCTATATCTAAAATTTCAAGTGTCTAGACCCAAAATTGTCGGAGGAGTTTGGTAGAGTTCTTAAAGGTCAAATCGTTGAACTTTGACCCTTTAACAGCCAAATTTCTGGCTGACACCCGTCACATCGATTTTCCCAAATCTCAGTACCCGGTATTTCAAATTTCGAGTCTGTAGACTAAAAATTGACAGAGTTATTGCGTAGGGAAATGTAGACAGACAGACAGACAGACACGTTCACTTTTATATATATATGCATACATATATATATATATATATATATATATATATATATATATATATATATATATTCAGAGAGAAAGAGAGGGCGATGAAGGCTTGTAAAGAAATCTGTTTGAAGTTCGTAAAATCGCTTCAGAGAAAATCGGAAACGGCTGTATGACTTTTATCTGAACTTAGGTCTTTCAAGCTATGACACAGGTGTTGTATAATACGATTCTTTGAATACATGCTAAATCATATATATCTATAAATCTATAAAAGTGAAAGTGTCTGTCCGTCTGTGTATGTATCTCTGTGTGTACAATTCCCTACACAATAACTCTGTCAATTTTAAGTCTACAGACTCGAAATTCGATATATAGGGTGCTGAGATTTGGGAAAATCGATGTGATCGGTTTTCGGCCAGAAATTTCGCTGTTACCGGTCAAAGTTCAACGATTCGACCTTTGAGAATTCTACACAAACTCTTCCGACAATTTAATATCTAAACACTTGAAATTTTAGATATAGGTTCCTTGTACATGGATCTAACTTAATAACTTCATTTGAGCCTAAAACAATTAATATTAATGGGTCATAATAGGGGTCAAAGTTAAAGAAATTGACCGCTTTTTTTTTGCTCAACATACATCTCCAAATACCCGGGCAACGCTGGGCACCCATGCTAGTATATATATATATATATATATATATATATATATATATATATATATATATATAATATAAAGCTGAATGTGTGTGTGTGTGTGTATCTGGTCACGAATAGGCTCCTATATGGTTGACTATTTTAAAAAACTGATTACATATAATGATAGAAGATGTATCGAGACACTGGAATGGGTATGTTTGATCTGGAAGAACGGTGTTTCATTAAAATTGCGGGGTCTGCGTTCGCGCCTGGTCCACAAAGTATGGAAATAAAAAATTTAAAAATTAAACAAAAACGTTTACAAGTATTTTTGATATAGATGTACATAATACTTTGATAAGTATGTTTTAACTTAAATAGGGATGGTATAATAAAATTGTGGGGGTCTGCGTTTACGCCTGACCTCCATAGAATGGAAATAAGCACAAACTTTAATAAAGACTTTTCATAACTATCTGCGTAAGTATATACTTTGATAATTATGTTTCAGTTTGAAGAAATATGGTATAATAAAATTATGGGGTGTTCGTTCGCGCCTGATCTCCATAGAATGGAAATATGTCACAAAGTTTAACAAGGTTTTTTTTAATATAGATCCACAGAATATTGTGATAAGTGTTTCAGTGTGAACAGGTATGGTATAATAAATTATGGGATTTAGCTATTTTATTTTTATTTTCATCATATTTTGCTTTGGTGTTGTTACTCCCAAATTCACCCCAAATTTACACCCCTTCCTTTTCATAACCTATCATACTTTCATAAATCAGAGTCCACTTTCTGTAGGCTTTTTTTGAACCCAGTCAACGACGGGTTACTTTTGCTAGTGTGTATGTATAAGTGAAATTGTCTGTGTTTGTGTCTGTCTGTGTGCATATATTTCCCTACACAATAACTTTGCTAAATTTCGGTCTAGAGACTCGAGATATGACAAAATACGTATCGACATTTGGAAAAAACCTTTTTAATCGGTTTGGCAAAAAAAAAAAAATGGCGGCTAAATGGTCAAAGTTCAACGATTGGCCCTTTTAGAAATCTACGAAACTCTTCCGCTAATTTTGGGTCTAAACACTTGAAATTTTAGATATAGGTTATTTGGACATGGATCTAACTTGATAATTTTATTTGAGCAACAAACATTAAATGTTAAGGGGTCATAATTGGGGTCCAAGTTGAAGAAAATTGACCCCTGCGATCTCTACCAAATTACTCAAGCCAATTTTTCGTCTAAACATTTGAAATTTTAACTAAATATATTCTAACATAAGGCTAGATTTTTAATGTTTTTTTCTTAGAATTTGGCTTTCAAGGGGTCAAAGTTCAAAAGATTTGACCATCGCGGTCTCTAGCAAACTATTCAGCCAATTTTGGGTCCAACCATTTAAAATTTTATATAAAGGGTATTCAGACATGAAGCAAGCTTTTAAATAAATAAAAAAAGACGTGAAGTTTCAAGTCTTATAAAATTCTTTGCAATTAATGAAAAAAAAAAAAAGAAATTTATGTTCGTTGTTTTAACTTACAAATCACATCATCAGAAAAAAAACGTCAATTTTAAGTATTAAAAAATATTTTGAAATATAATGAAAAAAAATGAAGAAATTTACACGCGTAGTTTTAACCTACAGACCACATCATCAACAAAAAAAACAAAAAAAACAAACAGAACAAAAAATAACAAGACGTAAATTTTCAAGTCTTATAAAATTCTTTGCACTAAATGAAAAAAAAATCAAGAAATTTACGTGCGAAGTTTGAACCTACAAACCACGTCATTCCAAAAAAAAAAAAAAAAAAAAATAGGCTGTCAACTTACCCACAGTAGAATTTTCACAGCCCGGTGTTCTGTCATTGTTGCTGAGCGACGACATGGATAAAATGGTTTTACCTATGAAAGATAAATTAAAATAACGTTTTCAGTTATCGATTATCGGTGGTATTCTGAGACAAAACTTATCTAAGATCACTCCCATACCCTAAGTGGATATATACACACATAAATATATATATATATATATATATATATATATATATATATATATATATATATATACGGTAATACAAAATAAAACGCATATATATAGTATATATATATATGATGATTGCAAAGTCTTGTCAGACGAGTGCC
This sequence comes from Euprymna scolopes, assembly GCF_053919585.1. Lineage (NCBI taxonomy): Eukaryota > Metazoa > Mollusca > Cephalopoda > Sepiida > Sepiolidae > Euprymna > Euprymna scolopes. The sequence goes on from NC_136524.1 coordinate 1,730,616, forward strand.
ACTCCCTCAGACATTTAAAATCCATGAGCCCAAATACCTGAGGGAGTATCTATACAAATATGATGTTACAGAGTCTTAGCTTTGTACGACAGCTAAGTCTCTCTCTGGTTCAAAATGTTGAGATCCAGCAACAAGCAAGAGCAAGATAGCCGGCAACAAATTAAACTGCAGACCAGCTTAATGCGGGTACTGGTCTCTCGCCTTATGGTTTTTTTAAATCAGAGATTTGCTTCTCCTAGAAAGGTTGCCTTCACCACGGCTTACAGGAGCCCTCTACACCCCAATACACATATACGCACACACAAATATACACGGTGCTAGTTGGCCGTTGACCCAGAAAAAGAGTTCATTCGCCCTTTGGAAGGTCTTGTTTTTAATCCTCCAGGGAGACTAGCCGCCCTCCTCACCAAACAAGTCTGGTGGGGGAACCAGTTTAGTCGCCGGTGACCCGACCATGAGGCAGGTAGTACTGGGTTACATGGTACCAGTAGCATATGACATGACCTGACATATATATATATATATATATATATATATATATATATATATATATATATATATACACGGTAATACAAAATAAAACGCATATATATTATTTTACATCGGTTTTGGGGCGAAAATTTTGCTGGCAAGATAGCAAAGTTTAGAGTTAACTTTTGCAGACTCTACCAAACTCCTCCGCCAATTTGAGGTCTCAAAATTTAGAATTTTAGATTTAGGTTACTTGGACATGGGTCAGACGTGTTAATTTAATTTGAGCCCAAAAGAATAAATGTTAAGGGTTCAAAATTGCGGTCAATTTTTAAAAATGAATTCACGTCTGCAGTTTCTACCAATTTTCTCTATGACAGTTAAGGAAGCCTATTATACGGGAAAAGCATTACCGTACATATTCACACTTTTTAATATTTACATATGCACATAAATTGTGAACAGTACATAGGGCCCGGGCAAAGCCGGTCGGAACTGCTAGTATATATATATATATATATATATATATATATATATATACTAGCAAAAGTACCCGTCGTTGACTGGGATCAAAAACAGCCTACAGAAAATGGACTCTGATTTATGAAAGTGTGATAGATTATGAAAAGGAAGGGTTGTAAAGAGATAGTTTTGAATTTGGGGGTTTCAAAACCAAAGCAAAATATGATGAAAGTAAAAATAAAATAGACAAACCCCATAATTTATTATACCATACCTGTTCACACTGAAACACTTATCACAATATTCTGTGCATCTATATTAAAAATCTTGTTAAACTTTGTGACATATTTCCATTCTACGGAGGTCAGGTGTGAACGAATCACCCCATAATTTTATTATACCATATTTCTTCAAACTGAAACATAATTATCAAAGTATACTTTGATAGATATGAAAAATCTTTATTAAAGTTTGTGTCTATGGAGGCCAGGCGCGAACGCAGAACCCACAATTTTATTATATCATCCATATTTAAGTAAAAACATACTTATCAAAGTATTATTATGTACATCTATATAAAAAAAACCCTTGTAAACGTGTTTTTATAATTTTTAAAATTTTATTTCCATACTTTGTGGACCAGGCGCGAACGCAGACCCCCGCAATTTTAATGAAACACCGTTCTTCCAGATCAAACATACCCATTCCTGTGTCTCGATACATCTTCTATCATTATATGTAATCAGTTTTTTTTTAAATAGTCAACAATATAGGAGCCTATTCGTGACCAGACACACACACACACATACATACACAAACACACACACAGACATTCAGCTTTATATTATGCATATATATATATTAAATTATAGTGATTCAATGAATTTCAAAAAAACCTTTTTTGAAGTGAAATGTTTGAGTTTCATATCAAAAAGTTTTACTATGCTAAGCAAGACAAAGAATACTTTAATAATTTTATGTAAACTGTTTTTAACTCCTTCTGGGAGTATGAGTACAGGTAATTCGCCAATCATTTTTATAACAACCAATGAAAACCTTCTAAAGTTAGTGTAGTAGTTTGGCCTTTTCCGTTTTTTTTTTATTAGTTTATGTATTATTAATTAATGTTATTATTGTGGGGAAAAGAAGTAAAGAGAGCGAGACAGAGAGTCGAATTTACGAGGTTCTTTCGTAGAAAATATATCAACAAAACAAACAAGGTTAACTTTCAATTTATAAAAGGAAAACGATTTATTACATTTTAGGAAATATTTTCATTGAAAATAATAGTTAATTTATGAGTGAACAAAAGGGGGAAATTAGTTTGAGATTTTGAGGAAGTTTGAGTTGATTATTCAAGAGTCGTGATTAGTTCACGGGTAGCAGTATCAGAATTTTGGGGAAATTTTCAGGCGAGTCGCCATTTTGAATATACACCTATATTTCTATCAGATTTTAATAATAGTAAAACGTGATTTAAACCCGTAAATTTTATTTCAATAAAACGAGCAAAGACCAAATTTTAATATCATAAAAGCTTTAATAGAGAAATAAACAATTTTATTTATTTTTCCTTCGATTTCTTCACTTAACATTACACGGATTGTTGAACAATAACATTACTTGAATCTTACGATAATTATTTTAACGGCAAAATAAAGAACTTACCTGGTTAATGAGTAAGATATGCTTTCTTTTAATCTTCCTGTATGAGAATTTATTCATATTTATGTATTATAATCCATGTATTTTTTAAATGGAAGGATTTTTCCAACACACATCGCGACCACACGTGGCTTTCAAGCAACTTGTAACGACACCGGAAGTGAAAAATTATCTCTTACTTATGTACGGAGGCCTATAAGTGTAAAAAAAACACTAATTCAGAAACCTTAATAATCTCGATATTGGATTATATTCCTTCAAATTTTCCACTTTTAAAGGTTTTCGGAGGCGCTGAAAACGGAAATAACCATTTATATATACGGCAAACGGAACTAGTAGTTTCCAAGATAAAAAATTTTACAAATGGTCACAAAGTGGGGGGGTCACTTTTCTATAATGATGTGACGTCAAATGGGCACCCACTTTATGGCCACATTGCAATGAACAGATTTAAGGGAGATAACTTGTCCTTTTTTTATTTTTGTGCCTTTACGCTATCGTAAATAAAAAACTGGGAGTTTTCATTTTTTCATTAACACGAATTACGATATGACGCAGATATGCAATGTTATTTTTTTTAATATCTTAAAGAAATACCTGAATTTTTTTTTTATTATACTATAAATCTGCATTATCCGATTTCGTCTTTTTTTTATATCGAAAAAAAGGAAACCAGGAATTAAATATAAAAATATAAACTGATCGACCATTAATTACTGGAACATTCTAAACAAAAATTAAGCTTCCACGTAAAAAAAAAACAAAATAAAACACGTCGTTATCGAAAAAAGAAGGATTTAAATTTTGGACTTTACCGGTAAATTTACAGATAAGTGATATTTTTTGTTGTTTTAAATTTGAGTATTTTATTTATTCATGTTTTATCTTCAATTTGTGATATATAAAACGTGCCGAACAAAATTAATTATTAAAATTCTCATAGACATTCCAAAATGGGGGGGTGAATTTATAAAACAACGTTTGTCTAAAATATTATATTTAGTTTATCGGAAAGAGCATAAAATTTTACATTCACCCTGAAAAAAACGTAACAATTGAACGAATAGGAAAATTTTGATAGATTTTTAAATTTAAAAATTGAAAAATATTCATCTCATAAAAATCAATTGATTTCATTACGTAAAAAAATGGCTCCCAGAGCGCACGCACGCACTTTGTAAACACTGTTTTTTAAACAATGAAAAATAATATTTCTATTATTTTTTAAACAACTTAAATAGTTTATTTTGGAAGCATATTCTATAAAGAAAATAAATAACCCACTTTAGAAAGAGAAATTACGAGTTTTCTATATTTTAATCGCAGTTTTCTGTTAGGGGTGTTAAAAATTCCCCCAAAATTCTGATACTGCTAGTTCACGGGTTCTTTAAATCGTAAAGAAAACTTCCTTACACAACTATATAAAATAATTTTCACTGAAAGTTTTTGAATAGAGTTAACTAATCACTCTGGAAGGTTCATTGAAAAATGGGAGAAGTTTTAAAATAATTATTTTCATAAATTTAATTTCAAGTGAGCATACGATAATAAAAGGGGGAATGCAAAAGTTAGTTACTGTTTCTGTGTCTGTGTGTTCGCCTACATTGTCTGATTAGCTGACTGCTATGTTCAAAGTGTTGTCGTGTTAGAGTTGAGTTGCAGACAGTAGTGATATATGCCTTCCAACACTATCTTTGAATTTTTGTAAACTGTTGTTTTTTGGAAAATACGGAGCTCTTTTATAGGTTCTCATCGGCTCCCACAGACACGGAATTCCCGACAGCTTGGAAAATTCTCTGATTGGTCAGAAAATCAAAACATTGAATTTTTAAAGTAATTTAGTAAAAAGGCGCCTCTAGCCGCATGCGCAGAAAATGTTTCGGGACACTTGAACTTCCGGCAGTGAAAGAGTGAACATCATAGCTCACCATAGCAGAAACAAATAGAACTCTTTTCTTGCGCATCAGTGCTTCTCCTGACTGTGCGATATAGCATATGCTGACGAATCAGAGGCATAGCACAGGGATCATGCTGATGCCACGACCATCTACGGCAATACCTCAAAGGCTGTAAATGACAAAGTTCTCTCTGATTCTCTCTCCTCTGATCTCGAGCGCGTGGTTCAGTGGGGGAAGATGTGGCTGTTTTTTTTTTTTGTTTTTTTTTACACAGTAATCACCACTTATCAAGGCCCGGAAGCCACTCAGGGATAAGGGTTATTGCAAGTACATTACGTTAGTGTGGAGATTTGATGAAGTGTTTACTTAAGGGGGCGGTTCATTAGGAATTTGTTAACATTGGAGTTGAACACATCCAAGTTGTAGTCCGGAGGGAAGCAGGCGGACGGAACAGAGTTCCACAGGCGTGCAGTTCTAAGAAAGAAGCTTTGTTCATGGAATCCGCGTTTTGATTTAGGCACAGATATAGAGTGGGGGAAATTTTTCACAGTGGATTCTGCTAGACGGGTGTTTTTCGTGAAAGATTGGCGAGGGGGGACCAGAGATTGGAGTTCAGACGAGCACCTGCCATGGAAATAATGATAAAACAAGGATAGGCTCGCAACGTCTCTTCTGTGGGAGAGATGTTGCAGGGTAAAGAAAAGGGCATCCCCCATTAAGCCACAAAGTCTATTTTGTACTCTGTCAAGGCAGGATAGGCTGTTTTAAGCAGCTCCTGCCCAGATATGGCAGCAGTATTCCATCTTTGGACGTACTTGGCTTTTATATAGATAGAGAATTGCATGAGTAGTGAGATATCTTCTGGAGCGGTAGAAGGATCCCACCATCTTTCCAGCGACCTTGGCAACAGACTTGATATACGTGTTCCATTTCAGAGCAGGAGTAAAGGTTAAGCCCAGAAGCTTGTCAAAACACGGGGCTTCTCCCAGACGAGCGCCATCCATTTCAATTGATGCCAGGGCCCTGTCGGTGGGGCATTAGAATATGCCACCATTCGCCCATGTATCGAGTACTGTTGTCACATCTGGGCTGGTGCATCTGCTGCTTGTCTCTCGCTCCTGGACAGGGTTCAAAAGAGAGTCGCCAACCTGATAGGTCCTGAACTGTCATCTAGGCTTCAGCTTCTGTCCCGTCGACGAAATGTTGCATCCCTCTGCCTGTTCTACAAATACTTTAATGGTGAATGCTCTGACGAACTGCAAACACTTGTGCCCCCCCCCGACGTAACTACTCCCGACAAACCCGACAAGCTACTAAGTCTCATCCCTTTAAAGTAGAGCTCCCGAGGTGCAAGAAAGCCTTTTACTCCAATAGTTTCTTCCCCAGAACTGCGGGTCTTTGGAACTCCCTTCCGGGATTCTGCTATCCCAACTGCAATGATATGCAGAAGTTCAAGTGTAATGTTAACAAATATCTTGCTACTCATCTCCCTTCATAATGATCCCGCTAATTAAGTCCCTGATAGTAGCCCCCTGCTTCAAAGTGGCACTGTGCCTTGTTTGAGGTGAAAATTGAATTAAAAAAAAAAAATATGCAACGGATGAAGAAATCAGCGATCTGACACACCTGTGTCTTAACTTGAAAGATCTGATCATCAAACAAATGCAGTGGAAAGTTATCTGTTGCCTCCGGGACGAAACACCTAACAAATTTCAGTAAGAAGTCATTAGGCTCCTCTCCGATTTTCTCGGAAGGCATTTTATAAACTTCAAACATATTTCTCTTTCTCTCTTTTATATATACTTCCGAAATGGCTTTTGGGCGTCCTTCTGTTCATTTATAATTTATTTGTTTAATTATTTCTTTCACTTCTAATGTAACCCCCTCCAGTGCAGCTCAGCTCAGGTGCATAGGCTCGTGAATGAAATGCAACACTCGTCTAGCTGTAAACACTATCAATAATTCCCCCCACTCTTTATCTGTACCTAAACCTAAACGTAGATTCCATGAACAAAGCTTCTTTCTTAGAACTGCACGCCTGTGGAATTGTCTTCCGTTTTCCTGCTTTCCGGCTGACTACAATATGGTTGTCTTCAAGTCTAACGTAAATAAGTTCTTGATGAGCCGTTCCATATAAGTTATCAAATTTTCCAAATTTTCATTACTAATGATTACTATATTGTCCAATTTCTAATGTACAATCTTTAACTCTTGGCCTTGATAATGTGGTGATGCCTATGTAAAAAAAAAAGCTGATACGATATGTGGCGTTACCCGTGGTTTCGTCTAGTGGTTGAATTCGTCTTCGCCGTCATCGTCTGTTGCTCCCCGGTTCCGCTTTCAAATCAGCTTCCAACCGTTACCTGGGTTATCGGAGAAATATATTGCATTCACAACAGCGTTCCAATCAAATAAAAGAAAGTTAAAACTTAATTGGTTTTTGTTAACATAGAATTGATTATTGTCTTTGACTTTACAATATAATAGTTACACACTGGCCTAGTCATGCAACTTAGGGGGCTGGCAGTTTTCTTTCCTTTACCAAGTTCTCTGTTCTTCATCTACCGTCAGTCCCCGGAAAGGGATCAGCGAAAAGAGACCCCAATTAGCCAAGTGTCTTGTTTTTATCAAATCGGTCGTTCCTCCTTCCACCTTTTTGGAGTTATTCTTTCTTTCTTTCCTTTCCTCTCCCTCTCTTCTTTTATCCTATTAATTTGTACTCCCTTTCCTTTTTCTTCTTTTGAATTTCCTCCCTCTCTCTGTGTCCCTAATTTCTACTCCTTCATTCGGCTTTATCTATCCCCATTTTTAATCCTCATTGCACTGAGGTGTTCACTTATCATGTAATTAGAAGCTATTAGTCACCTCCAGGTCGAACAATGCCTGGCGGCGACCCCCTCACCCCCCGATTCCTACCCCAAGCTGTCAGCTTAAGAATCTCTGGATTTCTTCATATCGCTCAACAGAGGGTCCAAAAACAATCTTTTCGTTGTTAATGGATATGCAATAGCAATAAGATAGGAACAATTATTTGTTTTTTTTTTTCTTTCTGACAAAAACAACATCAAACCATCATCATCATCATCATTAGAAGTCAGCCGTGCGAATTCCTCTGAATTCGTATCGACTAGCAAGGTCACTCGGCATCGCTCGGTCCGCATAAAGTGTTTATGCTCTTGAAAGGTCTCGGCGGTCACATGCAAATACGTAATCGTACATTATTATTATTACATTTTCACCCCAAACAAGGAAAATTGCCACTTTGGTGTAGGGGGCTACTATCAGGACCAACAACTACTGGGGTACTATGTAGGAATTTGGGCAGCAAGGTGTCGGTTCACATTACACTTGAACTTCTGCACGTCAGTACTGTTGGGGAAGCAGGGACCTGGAACGGAATTCCAAAGTCTAGCAGCTCTGGGGGAAGAAACTACTGGAGTAGAAAGATCTTTTACATCTAGGGATTTCTACAGTGTGGGGGTGGAATTTAGCAGCCTGTCGGGCTTGTTGAGGGTGCTCACGTCGTGGGGGCACAAGTGATTGCAGTTCGTCAGAGCATTCACCACTAAAATACTTGTAGAAAAGGCAGAGGGATGCAACATTTCGTCGATGGGACAGAGGCTGAAGCTTAGATGCCAGTTCAGGGCCTATCAGGTTTGCGACTCTCTTTTGAACCTTGTCAAGGAGCGAGAGACTAGTAGCAGATGCACCATCCCAAATGTGACAGCAATACTCCATACATGGGCGAATGGTGGCCTTATAGAGGTACAGGATACTTTCGGGTGTTAGTAGTTTTCTAGCACGGTAGAGAGATCCCACAGTTCTTGCAGCAGCCCTGGCAATGCCTTCAATGTAATTGTTCCAACTCATGTTTCCTGTGAACGTTAGGCCAAGGAGTTCGAAAGATGTACTCTCAGATAAAGAGTCGTTGGCCATTGCTATAAGTGGTAGAGAGGGTTTCTTGTAATTATTGAATGAAACTAGTTTAGTCTTGGCGGCATTGAACGTGACCAACCATTTTTGTCCCCATTCCACTACAGATTGGAGGTCTTCCTCTAGTGTTTTTGCCATTTCTTTAGAAATGTGTTCATTCGTCTTCCTGCCGTGCCTGCCACAGAGTGTAGTGTCATCAGCATATATACCTATCTCAGAGGCAATTTTGTCGGGGAGGTCATTTATAAATATCAGGAACAATAGAGGTCCAAGGATAGAACCCTGGGGCACTCCCGTATCTTTATTGTTAATATATATTACCGTAACCAGTTACACAAAAACTCAATAATCGATGAGAGTATTCTTAAAAATATAATCCGTAGATATGTGGCTCCCAAAAATAATAAAAAAATAAAATATATTATATAATTTAAAACAATACAGACAACAAGCCTTGTAATGGAAAAACAACATTTCGCAAACAAATGACCTGTTGGAAAGGACCAATGTAGTTTACAAATTTAGCTGCCCAATAGAAGAGTGTATCTCCAATATTAGTAGCTATGTTGGTTGTCTAGCTGTACTGATAAGCTGTGAAATAGCGAAACAGTACTGTATGCGGATGAGTGTATATATATATATATTTATATATATATATATATATACTTGTTTGTTGTTATATAAACATGCTCACATCCCGCTGCTACAAACAGCCACTTGTTTCAATCAAACAACAGATACCATCAGGCAGCGACTTGACTATTCAAATGTTCAATGAAAAATCATTATTATAAGATTATTCATTGAACTTTTGAATAGTCAAGTCGCTGCCTGATGATATCTGTTGTTTGATTGAAACAAGTGGCTATTTGTAGCAGCGGGATGTGAGCATGTTTATATAATAATAAACAAGTATTATCAGCTCTTTTTATTGAGCACTATCTAACAACCTCGTTGAATTCATTAGTCCATTACTTTTGAATATAAAAAAACCCCGAGTATATATATATATATATATATATATATATATATATATATATATATATATATATATATTAAATAAAGTAAATCATTGGTTAATATTATTCAAAAGGGTTAATTGTGTTTATAATTAAATAACTTTCTATGTTATTAGCGTTATAATCTCATTAATTTTTTTTTATTTCGGACTATTATTCTCATCTTTATTAATTGTTGTTTTTCATCTTTTATTGGTTTGTTTTATTCACAACGTTTCGGCCAACTATTCCTCTGGCCTTCGTCAGGTGGTAACCGCGACGGACGGATAGGAACTTCGAATCTCCTAACTGCATTCTCAGCCATCACTGCCATCCGTAGTTGTTGTCGTCTCACCACATTTTGGCCAAGAAAACCTCTGGCACGCTTTGGGTGGGATTGAAACCGCTATCTTCAGACAATGTTCATCTGGAACCGTAGAGATTTAACGTCTCTATCAACTGCGCTATGGGCAAATGTCGTCACAGTAGCGTAGAAGACTTGAAGGCTGTCGTGAACTGCAATATTTTAAACGGCTGTAAACGATTTAATCGTTTTCTCGTATAATTAATTACCTTAGTTTTCTATTATTTTTAACAAGCATTTCAGCCCGGCGTTGCCCGGGTGTTTCGAGGTATATGCTGAGTTTCAACGTCTCTATAAACTGCGCTATGCGCAAACAACGTCTCTATAAACTGCGCTATGGGCAAATATCGTCACAGTAGCGTAGAAGACTTGAAGGCTGCCGTGAACTGCAGTTTTCTATTATTTTTAACTAGCATTTCAGCCCGGCGTTGCCCGGGTGTTTCGAGGTATATGCTGAGTAAAAAAAAAAAAGTCAATTTTTTAAACTTTTAACCCCTATTATGACCCCTTAAAATTTATTGTTATTAAGTTAGATCCCTGTCCAAGGAACCTATATCTAAAATTTCACGTGTTTAGGCCCAAAATTGTTGGAGGAGTTTCGTAGAGTTCTCAAGGGTCAAATCGTTGAACTTGGACCCGTTAATCGCAAAATTTCTGGCCAAAAACGAATTTCGTCGACTTTCCCAAATCTCGGTACCCTCTATATCAAATTTCGAGTCTTTAGACTAAAAATTGACAGAGTTATTGCGTAGGGAAATGTACACAGACACACACCCGCAGACACGTTCACTTTATATATATATATATATATATATATATATATATATATATATATATATATATATATATATATATATATATATATATATATACTTGTTTATTGTTATATAAACATGTTCAATGAACTTTTGAATAGTCAAGTCGCTGCCTGATGATATCTGTTGTTTGATTGAAACAAGTGGCTATTTGTAGCAGCGGGATGTGAGCATGTGTATATAACAAAAAACAAGTATTATCAGCTCTTTTTATTGAGCACTATCTAACAACCTCGTTGAATTCATTAGTCCATTACTTTTGAATATAAAAAACCCCGAGTATATATATATATATATATATATATATATATATATATATATATATATATATATATATATATATTAAATAAAGTAAATCATTGGTTAATATTATTCAAAAAGGGTTAATTGTGTTTATAATTAAATAACTTTCTATGTTATTAGCGTTATAATCTCATTAATTTAATTTTATTTCGGACTATTATTCTCATCTTTATTAGTTGTTGTTTTTCATCTTTTATTGGTTTGTTTTATTCACAACGTTTCGGCCAACCCTTCCTCTGGCCTTCCTCAGGTGGTAACCGCGACGGACGGATAGGAACTTCGAATCTCCTAACTGCATTCTCAGCCATCACTGCCATCCGTAGTTGTTGTCTCACCACATTTTGGGCAAGTAAACCTCTGGCTCGCTTTGGGTGGGATTGAAACCGCTATCTTCAGACAATGTTCATCTGGAACTGTAGAGATTCAACGTCTCTATAAACTGCGCTATGGGCAAATGTCGTCACAGTAGCGTAGAAGACTTGAAGGCTGCCGTGAACTGCACATGGTTGTCAATGAGCAAGGAGTACACCCATAAAGTTTCTCAGGAGTTCAGACCACGACTTAGCGGTGTCATTTATGCTGATGGAGGTCATATCGAGCAAAGATACTTTTTGAAGATCATATTACATGTATTTAATGATTTTTGTTTTCTTTACCGTAAAAGATGAAAAACAACAACTAATAAAGATGAGACTAATAGTCCGAAATAAAAATAAATTAATATATATAATGCTCATCTCAAAAATGAATTCCAATTAAGGAGTAAGTTATAATCCTAGTTGACATCTGGTTCCAAAAATATATTCCTTTATCAGCAAAGAACAATCCAATTGGAAAACGATCTACTTTATTGAAATACATGTTCTAGCTGGTTTCTAGACGTTGCCAGGGATGTAATATAGACACATTATGTTGTATATTACCTGTTCTCTTCTCCCTAAGGTAAAACAATTTCATATACATGCTGTAAATTACCTATGCTAGAGATAAAACATGAACAATACCAGTCCTAGGGTAGATAAAACACAGAGAGATGAAAGATTCCTCTCCCCTAAGAATAAAACATATGTTCAATATCTGCTTTTGTTTTTTCATTGTTTATATGGTCCCGAGCAACGCCGGGTAGCCCTGCTAGTTTTAAATAAATCGAAAAGAAGGTTTTTAATATGAATATCAATACACACTAAAGAAAACGGATTTATAGGAGTATATATATATATATTGAAGCCCCATCACCCGGATGACAAATATCGAAATTTCACGTCAAACAGACCACTAGAAGTGGGGCAACTGATCAGTGTTCTTCAAGGGGGGCCCCCAAAAACCTGTAATTATCTATATATATAAAAGCCAAACGTCTGGTCAAGTCACTAAATAGAGATTAGCTGGTTTCCCGGCATAGCCCAGGATGTAATATAGATTGACTGAAATACATGTTCTAGCTGGTTTCTAGGCGTTGCCAGGGATGTAATATAGACACATTATGTTGTATATTACCTGTTCTCTTCTCCCTAAGGTAAAACAATTTCATATACATGCTGCAAATTACCTATGCTATAGATAAAACATGAACAATACCAGTCCTAGGGAAGATAAAACAAATAATACATAGAGATGAAATACCCCCCCCCTTAAGAATAAAACATATGTTCAATATCTGCTTTTGTTTTTTCATTGTAATACGGTCCCGAGCAACGCCGGGTAGCCCTGCTAGTTTATTTAAATTGACAATTTATATTTATTTATTTATATTATTCCACATTGCCTTTTACAGTTTTTTTTTTACATTTCTTATATAAACTTCTTTCAAGGTAAGGGTAAACATTAAATTTACGTGCGTAGTTCGAACCTACAGACGACGTCCTGCAACCAACCCCAAACACTCAACAAACAAAAAAGATGTAAATTTTCAAGTCTTATTCTTTGTAGTAAATAAATAAATTAAGAAATTTACGTGCGTAGTTTGAACCTACAGATCACGTCCTGCAACGGCCACAAACAAAAACCCAACAAACAAAAAAAGATGTAAATCTTCAAGTCTTATTCTTTGTGGTAAATAAAAAAGTAAGAAATTTACGTGCGTAGTCTAAACCTACAGACGACGTCCTGCAACCCCTCAAACCCCAAACAACAAAAATGATGTAAAAGGTTGCACCTACAGACGGTGTCCTGCAAACCTCCAAACCCCAACAGACAAAAAAGATGTAAATTTTCAAGTCTTATTCTTTGTAGTAAATAAATAAATTAAGAAATTTACGTGCGTAGTTTGAACCTACAGATCACGTCCTGCAACGGCCACAAACAAAAACCAAACAAACAAAAAAAGATGTAAATTTTCAAGTCTTATTCTTTGTAGTAAATAAAAATATTTAGAAATTTACGTGCGTAGTTTGAAACTTCAGACCACGTCCTGCAACCCCCCCACCCACCCCAAAAAAAACAACAAACAAAATAGATGTAAGTTTTCAAGTCTTATTCTTTGTGGTAAATAAAAAAGTAAGAAATTTACGTGCGTAGTCTGAACCTACAGACGACGTCCTGCAACCCCTCAAACCCCAAACAACAAAAATGATGTAAAAGGCTGCACCTACAGACGGTGTCCTGCAAACCTCCAAACCCCAACAGACAAAAAAAATGTAAATTTTCAAGTCTTATTGTTTGCAGTAAAAAAAAAAATTTAAGAAATTTACGTGCGTAGTTTGAACCTACAGACCACATCCTACAACCCTCCCCCACCCCAACAAACAAAACAGATGTAAATTTTACAAGTCTTATTCTTTGCAGTAAATAAATAAAAAGTAAGAAATTTACGTTCGTAGTTTGAACTTGCAGACAACATCCTGCAACCCTCCCCCAAAAAAACCAAAAAAACAAAAAAAAATGTAAATTTTAAAGTCATATTCTTTGTAGATAATAATAAAAAAGTAAGAAATTTACGTGCGTAGTTTGAACTTACAGACAACATCCTGCAACCCTCCCCCAAAAATCCAAAAAAAAACAAAAAAAAATGTAAATTTTCTAGTCTTATTCTTTGACGAAAATAATAAAAAAGTAAGAAATTTACGTGCGTAGTTTGAACTTACAGACAACATCCTGCAACCCTCCCCCAAAAAACCAAAAAAAAACAAAAAAAACAAAAAAAAATGTAAATTTTCTAGTCTTATTCTTTGACGAAAATAATAAAAAAGTAAGAAATTTAGGTGCGTAGTTTGAACTTACAGACAACATCCTGCAACCCTCCCCCAAAAAACCAAAAAAAACAAAAAAAAAATGTAAATTTTCTAGTCTTATTCTTTGACGAAAATAATAAAAAAGTAAGAAATTTACGTGCGTAGTTTGAACTTACAGACAACATCCTGCAACCCTCCCCCCAAAAACCAAAAAAAACAAAAAAAAATGTAAATTTTCTAGTCTTATTCTTTGACGAAAATAATAAAAAAGTAAGAAATTTACGTGCGTAGTTTGAACTTACAGACAACATCCAACAATCATCCTCTAAAATACCAAAAAAAAACAAAAAAACAAAAAAAAACAAAAAAAAATGTAAATTTTCTAGTCTTATTCTTTGACGAAAATAATAAAAAAGTAAGAAATTTACGTGCGTAGTTTGAACTTACAGACAACATCCAACAATCATCCTCTAAAATACCAAAAAAAAACAAAAAAACAAAAAAAAACAAAAAAAAATGTAAATTTTCTAGTCTTATTCTTTGACGAAAATAATAAAAAAGTAAGAAATTTACGTGCGTAGTTTGAACTTACAGACAACATCCAACAATCATCCTCTAAAATACCAAAAAAAAACAAAAAAAACAAAAAAAACAAAAAAAAATGTAAATTTTCTAGTCTTATTCTTTGACGAAAATAATAAAAAAGTAAGAAATTTACGTGCGTAGTTTGAACTTACAGACAACATCCAACAATCATCCTCTAAAATACCAAAAAAAAACAAAAAAACAAAAAAAAACAAAAAAAAATGTAAATTTTCTAGTCTTATTCTTTGACGAAAATAATAAAAAAGTAAGAAATTTACGTGCGTAGTTTGAACTTACAGACAACATCCAACAATCATCCTCTAAAATACCAAAAAAAAACAAAAAAAACAAAAAAAACAAAAAAAAATGTAAATTTTCTAGTCTTATTCTTTGACGAAAATAATAAAAAAGTAAGAAATTTACGTGCGTAGTTTGAACTTACAGACAACATCCAACAATCATCCTCTAAAATACCAAAAAAAAACAAAAAAACCCAAAAAAACAAAAAATAATGTAAATTTTCTAGTCTTATTCTTTGACGAAAATAATAAAAAAGTAAGAAATTTACGTGCGTAGTTTGAACTTACAGACAACATCCAACAATCATCCTCTAAAATACCAAAAAAAAACAAAAAAACCAAAAAAAACAAAAAAAAATGTAAATTTTCTAGTCTTATTCTTTGACGAAAATAATAAAAAAGTAAGAAATTTACGTGCGTAGTTTGAACTTACAGACAACATCCAACAATCATCCTCTAAAATACCAAAAAAAAACAAAAAAACCAAAAAAAAACAAAAAAAAATGTAAATTTTATAGTCTTATTCTTTGACGAAAATAATAAAAAAGTAAGAAATTTACGTGCGTAGTTTGAACTTACAGACAACATCCAACAATCATCCTCTAAAATACCAAAAAAAAACAAAAAAACCAAAAAAAACAAAAAAAAATGTAAATTTTCTAGTCTTATTCTTTGACGAAAATAATAAAAAAGTAAGAAATTTACGTGCGTAGTTTGAACTTACAGACAACATCCAACAATCATCCTCTAAAATACCAAAAAAAAACAAAAAAACCAAAAAAAAACAAAAAAAAATGTAAATTTTCTAGTCTTATTCTTTGACGAAAATAATAAAAAAGTAAGAAATTTACGTGCGTAGTTTGAACTAACAGACAACATCCAACAATCATCCTCTAAAATACCAAAAAAAAACAAAAAAACCAAAAAAAAACAAAAAAAAATGTAAATTTTCTAGTCTTATTCTTTGCGAAAATAATAAAAAAGTAAGAAATTTACGTGCGTAGTTTGAACTTACAGACAACATCCAACAATCATCCTCTAAAATACCAAAAAAAAACAAAAAAACCAAAAAAAAACAAAAAAAAATGTAAATTTTATAGTCTTATTCTTTGACGAAAATAATAAAAAAGTAAGAAATTTACGTGCGTAGTTTGAACTTACAGACAACATCCAACAATCATCCTCTAAAATACCAAAAAAAAACAAAAAAACCAAAAAAAAACAAAAAAAAATGTAAATTTTCTAGTCTTATTCTTTGACGAAAATAATAAAAAAGTAAGAAATTTACGTGCGTAGTTTGAACTTACAGACAACATCCAACAATCATCCTCTAAAATACCAAAAAAAAACAAAAAAACCAAAAAAAAACAAAAAAAAATGTAAATTTTCTAGTCTTATTCTTTGCGAAAATAATAAAAAAGTAAGAAATTTACGTGCGTAGTTTGAACTTACAGACAACATCCAACAATCATCCTCTAAAATACCAAAAAAAAACAAAAAAACCAAAAAAAAACAAAAAAAAATGTAAATTTTATAGTCTTATTCTTTGACGAAAATAATAAAAAAGTAAGAAATTTACGTGCGTAGTTTGAACTTACAGACAACATCCAACAATCATCCTCTAAAATACCAAAAAAAAACAAAAAAACCAAAAAAAAACAAAAAAAAATGTAAATTTTCTAGTCTTATTCTTTGACGAAAATAATAAAAAAGTAAGAAATTTACGTGCGTAGTTTGAACTTACAGACAACATCCAACAATCATCCTCTAAAATACCAAAAAAAAACAAAAAAAACAAAAAAAACAAAAAAAAATGTAAATTTTCTAGTCTTATTCTTTGACGAAAATAATAAAAAAGTAAGAAATTTACGTGCGTAGTTTGAACTTACAGACAACATCCAACAATCATCCTCTAAAATACCAAAAAAAAACAAAAAAACCAAAAAAAAACAAAAAAAAATGTAAATTTTCTAGTCTTATTCTTTGACGAAAATAATAAAAAAGTAAGAAATTTACGTGCGTAGTTTGAACTTACAGACAACATCCAACAATCATCCTCTAAAATACCAAAAAAAACAAAAAAAAATGTAAATTTTCTAGTCTTATTCTTTGACGAAAATAATAAAAAAGTAAGAAATTTACGTGCGTAGTTTGAACTTACAGACAACATCCAACAATCATCCTCTAAAAAACCAAAAAAAACAAAAAAAAATGTAAATTTTCTAGTCTTATTCTTTGACGAAAATAATAAAAAAGTAAGAAATTTACGTGCGTAGTTTGAACTTACAGACAACATCCAACAATCATCCTCTAAAATACCAAAAAAAAACAAAAAAACCAAAAAAAAACAAAAAAAAATGTAAATTTTCTAGTCTTATTCTTTGACGAAAATAATAAAAAAGTAAGAAATTTACGTGCGTAGTTTGAACTTACAGACAACATCCAACAATCATCCTCTAAAATACCAAAAAAAAACAAAAAAACCAAAAAAAAACAAAAAAAAATGTACATTTTCTAGTCTTATTCTTTGACGAAAATAATAAAAAAGTAAGAAATTTACGTGCGTAGTTTGAACTTACAGACAACATCCAACAATCATCCTCTAAAATACCAAAAAAAAACAAAAAAACCAAAAAAAACAAAAAAAAATGTAAATTTTCTAGTCTTATTCTTTGACGAAAATAATAAAAAAGTAAGAAATTTACGTGCGTAGTTTGAACTTACAGACAACATCCAACAATCATCCTCTAAAAAACCAAAAAAAACAAAAAAAAATGTAAATTTTCTAGTCTTATTCTTTGACGAAAATAATAAAAAAGTAAGAAATTTACGTGCGTAGTTTGAACTTACAGACAACATCCAACAATCATCCTCTAAAATACCAAAAAAAAACAAAAAAACCAAAAAAAAACAAAAAAAAATGTAAATTTTCTAGTCTTATTCTTTGACGAAAATAATAAAAAAGTAAGAAATTTACGTGCGTAGTTTGAACTTACAGACAACATCCAACAATCATCCTCTAAAATACCAAAAAAAAACAAAAAAACCAAAAAAAACAAAAAAAAATGTAAATTTTCTAGTCTTATTCTTTGACGAAAATAATAAAAAAGTAAGAAATTTACGTGCGTAGTTTGAACTTACAGACAACATCCAACAATCATCCTCTAAAATACCAAAAAAAAACAAAAAAACCAAAAAAAACAAAAAAAAATGTAAATTTTCTAGTCTTATTCTTTGACGAAAATAATAAAAAAGTAAGAAATTTACGTGCGTAGTTTGAACTTACAGACAACATCCAACAATCATCCTCTAAAATACCAAAAAAAAACAAAAAAACCAAAAAAAAACAAAAAAAAATGTAAATTTTCTAGTCTTATTCTTTGACGAAAATAATAAAAAAGTAAGAAATTTACGTGCGTAGTTTGAACTTACAGACAACATCCAACAATCATCCTCTAAAATACCAAAAAAAAACAAAAAAACCAAAAAAAAACAAAAAAAATGTAAATTTTCTAGTCTTATTCTTTGACGAAAATAATAAAAAAGTAAGAAATTTACGTGCGTAGTTTGAACTTACAGACAACATCCAACAATCATCCTCTAAAATACCAAAAAAAAACAAAAAAACCAAAAAAAACAAAAAAAAATGTAAATTTTATAGTCTTATTCTTTGACGAAAATAATAAAAAAGTAAGAAATTTACGTGCGTAGTTTGAACTTACAGACAACATCCAACAATCATCCTCTAAAATACCAAAAAAAAACAAAAAAACCAAAAAAAACAAAAAAAAATGTAAATTTTATAGTCTTATTCTTTGACGAAAATAATAAAAAAGTAAGAAATTTACGTGCGTAGTTTGAACTTACAGACAACATCCAACAATCATCCTCTAAAATACCAAAAAAAAACAAAAAAACCAAAAAAAACAAAAAAAAATGTAAATTTTATAGTCTTATTCTTTGACGAAAATAATAAAAAAGTAAGAAATTTACGTGCGTAGTTTGAACTTACAGACAACATCCAACAATCATCCTCTAAAATACCAAAAAAAAACAAAAAATACCAAAAAAAAACAAAAAAAAATGTAAATTTTCTAGTCTTATTCTTTGACGAAAATAATAAAAAAGTAAGAAATTTACGTGCGTAGTTTGAACTTACAGACAACATCCAACAATCATCCTCTAAAATACCAAAAAAAAACAAAAAAACCAAAAAAAACAAAAAAAAATGTAAATTTTATAGTCTTATTCTTTGACGAAAATAATAAAAAAGTAAGAAATTTACGTGCGTAGTTTGAACTAACAGACAACATCCAACAATCATCCTCTAAAATACCAAAAAAAAACAAAAAAACCAAAAAAAACAAAAAAAAATGTAAATTTTCTAGTCTTATTCTTTGACGAAAATAATAAAAAAGTAAGAAATTTACGTGCGTAGTTTGAACTTACAGACAACATCCAACAATCATCCTCTAAAATACCAAAAAAAAACAAAAAAACCAAAAAAAAACAAAAAAAAATGTAAATTTTCTAGTCTTATTCTTTGACGAAAATAATAAAAAAGTAAGAAATTTACGTGCGTAGTTTGAACTTACAGACAACATCCAACAATCATCCTCTAAAATACCAAAAAAAAACAAAAAAAACCAAAAAAAACAAAAAAAAATGTAAATTTTCTAGTCTTATTCTTTGACGAAAATAATAAAAAAGTAAGAAATTTACGTGCGTAGTTTGAACTTACAGACAACATCCAACAATCATCCTCTAAAATACCAAAAAAAAACAAAAAAACCAAAAAAAAACAAAAAAAAATGTAAATTTTCTAGTCTTATTCTTTGACGAAAATAATAAAAAAGTAAGAAATTTACGTGCGTAGTTTGAACTTACAGACAACATCCAACAATCATCCTCTAAAATACCAAAAAAAACCAAAAAAACCAAAAAAAACAAAAAAAAATGTAAATTTTCTAGTCTTATTCTTTGACGAAAATAATAAAAAAGTAAGAAATTTACGTGCGTAGTTTGAACTTACAGACAACATCCAACAATCATCCTCTAAAATACCAAAAAAAAACAAAAAAACCAAAAAAAAAACAAAAAAAAAATGTAAATTTTCTAGTCTTATTCTTTGACGAAAATAATAAAAAAGTAAGAAATTTACGTGCGTAGTTTGAACTTACAGACAACATCCTGCAATCATCCTCTAAAATACCAAAAAAAAACAAAAAAACCAAAAAAAACAAAAAAAAATGTAAATTTTCTAGTCTTATTCTTTGACGAAAATAATAAAAAAGTAAGAAATTTACGTGCGTAGTTTGAACTTACAGACAACATCCAACAATCATCCTCTAAAATACCAAAAAAAAACAAAAAAACCAAAAAAAAACAAAAAAAAATGTAAATTTTCTAGTCTTATTCTTTGACGAAAATAATAAAAAAGTAAGAAATTTACGTGCGTAGTTTGAACTTACAGACAACATCCAACAATCATCCTCTAAAATACCAAAAAAAAAACAAAAAAACCAAAAAAAAAACAAAAAAAAATGTAAATTTTCTAGTCTTATTCTTTGACGAAAATAATAAAAAAGTAAGAAATTTACGTGCGTAGTTTGAACTTACAGACAACATCCAACAATCATCCTCTAAAATACCAAAAAAAACCCAAAAAACCAAAAAAAAAACAAAAAAAAATGTAAATTTTCTAGTCTTATTCTTTGACGAAAATAATAAAAAAGTAAGAAATTTACGTGCGTAGTTTGAACTTACAGACAACATCCAACAATCATCCTCTAAAATACCAAAAAAAAACAAAAAAACCAAAAAAAACAAAAAAAAATGTAAATTTTATAGTCTTATTCTTTGACGAAAATAATAAAAAAGTAAGAAATTTACGTGCGTAGTTTGAACTTACAGACAACATCCAACAATCATCCTCTAAAATACCAAAAAAAAAACAAAAAAACCAAAAAAAACAAAAAAAAATGTAAATTTTCTAGTCTTATTCTTTGACGAAAATAATAAAAAAGTAAGAAATTTACGTGCGTAGTTTGAACTTACAGACAACATCCTGCAACCCTCCCCCAAAATACCAAAAAAAACAAAAAAAAATGTAAATTTTCTAGTCTTATTCTTTGACGAAAATAATAAAAAAGTAAGAAATTTACGTGCGTAGTTTGAACTTACAGACAACATCCTGCAACCCTCCCCCAAAAAACCAAAAAAAAACAAAAAAAATGTAAATTTTCTAGTCTTATTCTTTGACGAAAATAATAAAAAAGTAAGAAATTTACGTGCGTAGTTTGAACTTACAGACAACATCCTGCAACCCTCCTCTAAACCAAAAAACCAAAAAAAAACAAAAAAAAATGTAAATTTTCTAGTCTTATTCTTTGACGAAAATAATAAAAAAGTAAGAAATTTACGTGCGTAGTTTGAACTTACAGACAACATCCTGCAACCCTCCCCCAAAATACCAAAAAAAACAAAAAAAAATGTAAATTTTCTAGTCTTATTCTTTGACGAAAATAATAAAAAAGTAAGAAATTTACGTGCGTAGTTTGAACTTACAGACAACATCCTGCAACCCTCCCCAAAAAACCAAAAAAAACAAAAAAAATGTAAATTTTCTAGTCTTATTCTTTGACGAAAATAATAAAAAAGTAAGAAATTTACGTGCGTAGTTTGAACTTACAGACAACATCCAACAATCATCCTCTAAAATACCAAAAAAAAACAAAAAAACCAAAAAAAACAAAAAAAAATGTAAATTTTCTAGTCTTATTCTTTGACGAAAATAATAAAAAAGTAAGAAATTTACGTGCGTAGTTTGAACTTACAGACAACATCCAACAATCATCCTCTAAAATACCAAAAAAAAACAAAAAAACCAAAAAAAACCAAAAAAAAATGTAAATTTTCTAGTCTTATTCTTTGACGAAAATAATAAAAAAGTAAGAAATTTACGTGCGTAGTTTGAACTTACAGACAACATCCAACAATCATCCTCTAAAATACCAAAAAAAAACAAAAAAACCAAAAAAAAACAAAAAAAAATGTAAATTTTCTAGTCTTATTCTTTGACGAAAATAATAAAAAAGTAAGAAATTTACGTGCGTAGTTTGAACTTACAGACAACATCCAACAATCATCCTCTAAAATACCAAAAAAAAACAAAAAAACAAAAAAAACAAAAAAAAATGTAAATTTTCTAGTCTTATTCTTTGACGAAAATAATAAAAAAGTAAGAAATTTACGTGCGTAGTTTGAACTTACAGACAACATCCAACAATCATCCTCTAAAATACCAAAAAAAAACAAAAAAACCAAAAAAAACAAAAAAAAATGTAAATTTTCTAGTCTTATTCTTTGACGAAAATAATAAAAAAGTAAGAAATTTACGTGCGTAGTTTGAACTTACAGACAACATCCAACAATCATCCTCTAAAATACCAAAAAAAAACAAAAAAACCAAAAAAAACAAAAAAAAAAATGTAAATTTTATAGTCTTATTCTTTGACGAAAATAATAAAAAAGTAAGAAATTTACGTGCGTAGTTTGAACTTACAGACAACATCCAACAATCATCCTCTAAAATACCAAAAAAAAACAAAAAAACCAAAAAAAAACAAAAAAAATGTAAATTTTCTAGTCTTATTCTTTGACGAAAATAATAAAAAAGTAAGAAATTTACGTGCGTAGTTTGAACTTACAGACCACATCCAACAATCATCCTCTAAAATACCAAAAAAAAACAAAAAAACCAAAAAAAAACAAAAAAAAATGTAAATTTTATAGTCTTATTCTTTGACGAAAATAATAAAAAAGTAAGAAATTTACGTGCGTAGTTTGAACTTACAGACAACATCCAACAATCATCCTCTAAAATACCAAAAAAAAACAAAAAAACCAAAAAAAAACAAAAAAAAATGTAAATTTTATAGTCTTATTCTTTGACGAAAATAATAAAAAAGTAAGAAATTTACGTGCGTAGTTTGAACTAACAGACAACATCCAACAATCATCCTCTAAAATACCAAAAAAAACAAAAAAACCAAAAAAAACAAAAAAAATGTAAATTTTATAGTCTTATTCTTTGACGAAAATAATAAAAAAGTAAGAAATTTACGTGCGTAGTTTGAACTTACAGACAACATCCTGCAACCCTCCCCAAAAAACCAAAAAAAACAAAAAAAAATGTAAATTTTCTAGTCTTATTCTTTGACGAAAATAATAAAAAAGTAAGAAATTTACGTGCGTAGTTTGAACTTACAGACAACATCCAACAATCATCCTCTAAAATACCAAAAAAAAACAAAAAAACCAAAAAAAAACAAAAAAAAATGTAAATTTTCTAGTCTTATTCTTTGACGAAAATAATAAAAAAGTAAGAAATTTACGTGCGTAGTTTGAACTTACAGACAACATCCAACAATCATCCTCTAAAATACCAAAAAAAACAAAAAAACCAAAAAAAACAAAAAAAAATGTAAATTTTATAGTCTTATTCTTTGACGAAAATAATAAAAAAGTAAGAAATTTACGTGCGTAGTTTGAACTTACAGACAACATCCAACAATCATCCTCTAAAATACCAAAAAAAAACAAAAAAACCAAAAAAAACAAAAAAAAATGTAAATTTTCTAGTCTTATTCTTTGACGAAAATAATAAAAAAGTAAGAAATTTACGTGCGTAGTTTGAACTTACAGACAACATCCAACAATCATCCTCTAAAATACCAAAAAAAAACAAAAAAACCACAAAAAACAAAAAAAAATGTAAATTTTCTAGTCTTATTCTTTGACGAAAATAATAAAAAAGTAAGAAATTTACGTGCGTAGTTTGAACTTACAGACAACATCCAACAATCATCCTCTAAAATACCAAAAAAAAAACAAAAAAACCAAAAAAAACAAAAAAAAATGTAAATTTTCTAGTCTTATTCTTTGACGAAAATAATAAAAAAGTAAGAAATTTACGTGCGTAGTTTGAACTTACAGACAACATCCAACAATCATCCTCTAAAATACCAAAAAAAAACAAAAAAACCAAAAAAAACAAAAAAAAATGTAAATTTTCTAGTCTTATTCTTTGACGAAAATAATAAAAAAGTAAGAAATTTACGTGCGTAGTTTGAACTTACAGACAACATCCAACAATCATCCTCTAAAATACCAAAAAAAAACAAAAAAACCAAAAAAAACAAAAAAAAATGTAAATTTTCTAGTCTTATTCTTTGACGAAAATAATAAAAAAGTAAGAAATTTACGTGCGTAGTTTGAACTTACAGACAACATCCAACAATCATCCTCTAAAATACCAAAAAAAAACAAAAAAACCAAAAAAACAAAAAAAAAATGTAAATTTTCTAGTCTTATTCTTTGACGAAAATAATAAAAAAGTAAGAAATTTACGTGCGTAGTTTGAACTTACAGACAACATCCAACAATCATCCTCTAAAATACCAAAAAAAAACAAAAAAACCAAAAAAAACAAAAAAAAATGTAAATTTTCTAGTCTTATTCTTTGACGAAAATAATAAAAAAGTAAGAAATTTACGTGCGTAGTTTGAACTTACAGACAACATCCAACAATCATCCTCTAAAATACCAAAAAAAAACAAAAAAACCAAAAAAAAACAAAAAAAAATGTAAATTTTCTAGTCTTATTCTTTGACGAAAATAATAAAAAAGTAAGAAATTTACGTGCGTAGTTTGAACTTACAGACAACATCCAACAATCATCCTCTAAAATACCAAAAAAAAACAAAAAAACCAAAAAAAACAAAAAAAAATGTAAATTTTCTAGTCTTATTCTTTGACGAAAATAATAAAAAAGTAAGAAATTTACGTGCGTAGTTTGAACTTACAGACAACATCCAACAATCATCCTCTAAAATACCAAAAAAAAACAAAAAAACCAAAAAAACAAAAAAAAATGTAAATTTTCTAGTCTTATTCTTTGACGAAAATAATAAAAAAGTAAGAAATTTACGTGCGTAGTTTGAACTTACAGACAACATCCAACAATCATCCTCTAAAATACCAAAAAAAACAAAAAAACAAAAAAAAACAAAAAAAAATGTAAATTTTCTAGTCTTATTCTTTGACGAAAATAATAAAAAAGTAAGAAATTTACGTGCGTAGTTTGAACTTACAGACAACATCCAACAATCATCCTCTAAAATACCAAAAAAAAACAAAAAAACCAAAAAAAACAAAAAAAAATGTAAATTTTCTAGTCTTATTCTTTGACGAAAATAATAAAAAAGTAAGAAATTTACGTGCGTAGTTTGAACTTACAGACAACATCCAACAATCATCCTCTAAAATACCAAAAAAAACAAAAAAAAATGTAAATTTTCTAGTCTTATTCTTTGACGAAAATAATAAAAAAGTAAGAAATTTACGTGCGTAGTTTGAACTTACAGACAACATCCAACAATCATCCTCTAAAATACCAAAAAAAACAAAAAAACCAAAAAAAACAAAACAAAATGTAAATTTTCTAGTCTTATTCTTTGACGAAAATAATAAAAAAGTAAGAAATTTACGTGCGTAGTTTGAACTTACAGACAACATCCAACAATCATCCTCTAAAATACCAAAAAAAAACAAAAAAACCAAAAAAAACAAAACAAAATGTAAATTTTCTAGTCTTATTCTTTGACGAAAATAATAAAAAAGTAAGAAATTTACGTGCGTAGTTTGAACTTACAGACAACATCCAACAATCATCCTCTAAAATACCAAAAAAAAACAAAAAAACAAAAAAAACAAAAAAAAATGTAAATTTTATAGTCTTATTCTTTGACGAAAATAATAAAAAAGTAAGAAATTTACGTGCGTAGTTTGAACTTACAGACAACATCCAACAATCATCCTCTAAAATACCAAAAAAAAACAAAAAAACCAAAAAAAACAAAAAAAAATGTAAATTTTCAAGTCTTATTCTTTGACGAAAATAATAAAAAAGTAAGAAATTTACGTGCGTAGTTTGAACTTACAGACAACATCCTGCAACCCTCCCCAAAAAACCAACAAAAACAAAAAAAAATGTAAATTTTCTAGTCTTATTCTTTGACGAAAATAATAAAAAAGTAAGAAATTTACGTGCGTAGTTTGAACTTACAGACAACATCCAACAATCATCCTCTAAAATACCAAAAAAAAACAAAAAAACCAAAAAAAACAAAAAAAAATGTAAATTTTATAGTCTTATTCTTTGACGAAAATAATAAAAAAGTAAGAAATTTACGTGCGTAGTTTGAACTTACAGACAACATCCAACAATCATCCTCTAAAATACCAAAAAAAAACAAAAAAACCAAAAAAAACAAAAAAAAATGTAAATTTTCTAGTCTTATTCTTTGACGAAAATAATAAAAAAGTAAGAAATTTACGTGCGTAGTTTGAACTTACAGACAACATCCAACAATCATCCTCTAAAATACCAAAAAAAAACAAAAAAACCAAAAAAAACAAAAAAAATGTAAATTTTCTAGTCTTATTCTTTGACGAAAATAATAAAAAAGTAAGAAATTTACGTGCGTAGTTTGAACTTACAGACAACATCCAACAATCATCCTCTAAAATACCAAAAAAAAACAAAAAAACCAAAAAAAACAAAAAAAAATGTAAATTTTCTAGTCTTATTCTTTGACGAAAATAATAAAAAAGTAAGAAATTTACGTGCGTAGTTTGAACTTACAGACAACATCCAACAATCATCCTCTAAAATACCAAAAAAAACAAAAAAACCAAAAAAAAACAAAAAAAAATGTAAATTTTCTAGTCTTATTCTTTGACGAAAATAATAAAAAAGTAAGAAATTTACGTGCGTAGTTTGAACTTACAGACAACATCCAACAATCCATCCTCTAAAATACCAAAAAAAAAACAAAAAAACCAAAAAAAAACAAAAAAAAATGTAAATTTTCTAGTCTTATTCTTTGACGAAAATAATAAAAAAGTAAGAAATTTACGTGCGTAGTTTGAACTTACAGACAACATCCAACAATCATCCTCTAAAATACCAAAAAAAAACAAAAAAACCAAAAAAAAACAAAAAAAAATGTAAATTTTCTAGTCTTATTCTTTGACGAAAATAATAAAAAAGTAAGAAATTTACGTGCGTAGTTTGAACTTACAGACAACATCCAACAATCATCCTCTAAAATACCAAAAAAAAACAAAAAAACCAAAAAAAAACAAAAAAAAATGTAAATTTTCTAGTCTTATTCTTTGACGAAAATAATAAAAAAGTAAGAAATTTACGTGCGTAGTTTGAACTTACAGACAACATCCAACAATCATCCTCTAAAATACCAAAAAAAAACAAAAAAACAAAAAAAAAACAAAAAAAAATGTAAATTTTCTAGTCTTATTCTTTGACGAAAATAATAAAAAAGTAAGAAATTTACGTGCGTAGTTTGAACTTACAGACAACATCCAACAATCATCCTCTAAAATACCAAAAAAAAACAAAAAAACAAAAAAAAACAAAAAAAAATGTAAATTTTCTAGTCTTATTCTTTGACGAAAATAATAAAAAAGTAAGAAATTTACGTGCGTAGTTTGAACTTACAGACAACATCCAACAATCATCCTCTAAAATACCAAAAAAAAACAAAAAACCAAAAAAAACAAAAAAAAATGTAAATTTTCTAGTCTTATTCTTTGACGAAAATAATAAAAAAGTAAGAAATTTACGTGCGTAGTTTGAACTTACAGACAACATCCAACAATCATCCTCTAAAATACCAAAAAAAAACAAAAAAACCAAAAAAAACAAAAAAAAATGTAAATTTTCTAGTCTTATTCTTTGACGAAAATAATAAAAAAGTAAGAAATTTACGTGCGTAGTTTGAACTTACAGACAACATCCAACAATCATCCTCTAAAATACCAAAAAAAAACAAAAAAACCAAAAAAACAAAAAAAAATGTAAATTTTCTAGTCTTATTCTTTGACGAAAATAATAAAAAAGTAAGAAATTTACGTGCGTAGTTTGAACTTACAGACAACATCCAACAATCATCCTCTAAAATACCAAAAAAAAACAAAAAAAACCAAAAAAAACAAAAAAAAATGTAAATTTTCTAGTCTTATTCTTTGACGAAAATAATAAAAAAGTAAGAAATTTACGTGCGTAGTTTGAACTTACAGACAACATCCAACAATCATCCTCTAAAATACCAAAAAAAAACAAAAAAAAATGTAAATTTTCTAGTCTTATTCTTTGACGAAAATAATAAAAAAGTAAGAAATTTACGTGCGTAGTTTGAACTTACAGACAACATCCAACAATCATCCTCTAAAAATACCAAAAAAAAACAAAAAAACCAAAAAAAAACAAAAAAAAATGTAAATTTTCTAGTCTTATTCTTTGACGAAAATAATAAAAAAGTAAGAAATTTACGTGCGTAGTTTGAACTTACAGACAACATCCAACAATCATCCTCTAAAATACCAAAAAAAAACAAAAAAAACAAAAAAAAAACAAAAAAAAATGTAAATTTTCTAGTCTTATTCTTTGACGAAAATAATAAAAAAGTAAGAAATTTACGTGCGTAGTTTGAACTTACAGACAACATCCAACAATCATCCTCTAAAATACCAAAAAAAAACAAAAAAACCAAAAAAAACAAAAAAAATGTAAATTTTCTAGTCTTATTCTTTGACGAAAATAATAAAAAAGTAAGAAATTTACGTGCGTAGTTTGAACTTACAGACAACATCCAACAATCATCCTCTAAAATACCAAAAAAAAACAAAAAAACCAAAAAAAACAAAAAAAAATGTAAATTTTCTAGTCTTATTCTTTGACGAAAATAATAAAAAAGTAAGAAATTTACGTGCGTAGTTTGAACTTACAGACAACATCCAACAATCATCCTCTAAAATACCAAAAAAAAACAAAAAAAAAATGTAAATTTTCTAGTCTTATTCTTTGACGAAAATAATAAAAAAGTAAGAAATTTACGTGCGTAGTTTGAACTTACAGACAACATCCAACAATCATCCTCTAAAATACCAAAAAAAAACAAAAAAACCAAAAAAAAACAAAAAAAAATGTAAATTTTATAGTCTTATTCTTTGACGAAAATAATAAAAAAGTAAGAAATTTACGTGCGTAGTTTGAACTTACAGACAACATCCAACAATCATCCTCTAAAATACCAAAAAAAAACAAAAAAAAATGTAAATTTTCTAGTCTTATTCTTTGACGAAAATAATAAAAAAGTAAGAAATTTACGTGCGTAGTTTGAACTTACAGACAACATCCAACAATCATCCTCTAAAATACCAAAAAAAAACAAAAAAACCAAAAAAAACAAAAAAAAATGTAAATTTTCTAGTCTTATTCTTTGACGAAAATAATAAAAAAGTAAGAAATTTACGTGCGTAGTTTGAACTTACAGACAACATCCAACAATCATCCTCTAAAATACCAAAAAAAAACAAAAAAACAAAAAAAAACAAAAAAAAATGTAAATTTTCTAGTCTTATTCTTTGACGAAAATAATAAAAAAGTAAGAAATTTACGTGCGTAGTTTGAACTTACAGACAACATCCAACAATCATCCTCTAAAATACCAAAAAAAAACAAAAAAACAAAAAAAAACAAAAAAAAATGTAAATTTTCTAGTCTTATTCTTTGACGAAAATAATAAAAAAGTAAGAAATTTACGTGCGTAGTTTGAACTTACAGACAACATCCAACAATCATCCTCTAAAATACCAAAAAAAAACAAAAAAACAAAAAAAAACAAAAAAAAATGTAAATTTTCTAGTCTTATTCTTTGACGAAAATAATAAAAAAGTAAGAAATTTACGTGCGTAGTTTGAACTTACAGACAACATCCAACAATCATCCTCTAAAATACCAAAAAAAAACAAAAAAAACCAAAAAAAAACAAAAAAAAATGTAAATTTTCTAGTCTTATTCTTTGACGAAAATAATAAAAAAGTAAGAAATTTACGTGCGTAGTTTGAACTTACAGACAACATCCAACAATCATCCTCTAAAATACCAAAAAAAAACAAAAAAAACAAAAAAAAACAAAAAAAAATGTAAATTTTCTAGTCTTATTCTTTGACGAAAATAATAAAAAAGTAAGAAATTTACGTGCGTAGTTTGAACTTACAGACAACATCCAACAATCATCCTCTAAAATACCAAAAAAAACAAAAAAAACAAAAAAAACAAAAAAAAATGTAAATTTTCTAGTCTTATTCTTTGACGAAAATAATAAAAAAGTAAGAAATTTACGTGCGTAGTTTGAACTTACAGACAACATCCAACAATCATCCTCTAAAATACCAAAAAAAAACAAAAAAACCAAAAAAAAACAAAAAAAAATGTAAATTTTCTAGTCTTATTCTTTGACGAAAATAATAAAAAAGTAAGAAATTTACGTGCGTAGTTTGAACTTACAGACAACATCCAACAATCATCCTCTAAAATACCAAAAAAAAACAAAAAAACCAAAAAAAAACAAAAAAAAATGTAAATTTTCTAGTCTTATTCTTTGACGAAAATAATAAAAAAGTAAGAAATTTACGTGCGTAGTTTGAACTTACAGACAACATCCAACAATCATCCTCTAAAATACCAAAAAAAAACAAAAAAACCAAAAAAAACAAAAAAAAATGTAAATTTTCTAGTCTTATTCTTTGACGAAAATAATAAAAAAGTAAGAAATTTACGTGCGTAGTTTGAACTTACAGACAACATCCAACAATCATCCTCTAAAATACCAAAAAAAAAACAAAAAAACCAAAAAAAACAAAAAAAAATGTAAATTTTCTAGTCTTATTCTTTGACGAAAATAATAAAAAAGTAAGAAATTTACGTGCGTAGTTTGAACTTACAGACAACATCCAACAATCATCCTCTAAAATACCAAAAAAAAACAAAAAAACCAAAAAAAACAAAAAAAAAATGTAAATTTTCTAGTCTTATTCTTTGACGAAAATAATAAAAAAGTAAGAAATTTACGTGCGTAGTTTGAACTTACAGACAACATCCAACAATCATCCTCTAAAATACCAAAAAAAAACAAAAAAACCAAAAAAAACAAAAAAAAATGTAAATTTTCTAGTCTTATTCTTTGACGAAAATAATAAAAAAGTAAGAAATTTACGTGCGTAGTTTGAACTTACAGACAACATCCAACAATCATCCTCTAAAATACCAAAAAAAAACAAAAAAACCAAAAAAAACAAAAAAAAATGTAAATTTTCTAGTCTTATTCTTTGACGAAAATAATAAAAAAGTAAGAAATTTACGTGCGTAGTTTGAACTTACAGACAACATCCAACAATCATCCTCTAAAATACCAAAAAAAAACAAAAAAACCAAAAAAAAACAAAAAAAAATGTAAATTTTCTAGTCTTATTCTTTGACGAAAATAATAAAAAAAGTAAGAAATTTACGTGCGTAGTTTGAACTTACAGACAACATCCAACAATCATCCTCTAAAATACCAAAAAAAAACAAAAAAACCAAAAAAAACAAAAAAAAATGTAAATTTTCTAGTCTTATTCTTTGACGAAAATAATAAAAAAGTAAGAAATTTACGTGCGTAGTTTGAACTTACAGACAACATCCAAAAAAAAACCAAAAAAAACAAAAAAAAATGTAAATTTTCTAGTCTTATTCTTTGACGAAAATAATAAAAAAG